>NC_056738.1:56003650-56008650 GCF_019279795.1 Protopterus annectens | reverse complement strand
CATTTGTCTTTTTCTAGGGTGATACTATGATACTCACAGAAAGGTGAGTTTGTAATGAATTGGCAGATGCTGGTAGAGATACTTTGGAGTGTGACAATGCTTTTCTTGGAGGCAGAAGTAAACATTGGACACCCATATTCAAGTTGAGAAAGGAAAAGTCCTTTGCCAGTGGCCATTCTGGCTGGCTGGGATAGAAAAAGGGATATCTTTTTGACCCAGAAGAGGAAAGAGTTTATTTAGGCTCTAACTTTGTCTATGTGGAAATGGATGTTAAGTGACTGATCAAGCCATACATAGTCCTAGGTATTTGAAGGTGAAGGTTGTCTCTAAGGCATGGTTGTTTATGTCAAAGATAGTTAAAGAGTCAGGCATTTGGAGAATGTTCTGTGAAGTTCTAAAAAGCATAGTTTTGGTCTTGGTGAGGTTGAGAAATATGTTATGGTTTCTGAGACTTTGGTGGAACTCATGTAAGTCTGATCAGAGCTGGCACTGAATGTAGGTGTGAGAGTTATCTGATTGGTAAATGACCATGTGCTTAACAGAGAGGATTATTGGAAGAGAGGAGAGCTCACAAGGAAGTTTGTTAATAAATATGGAGAAGATGAGTGTGGGCAAGAATGGATTTTTCTGGTACACCTTTTGTAATAGGTGTAGATTCTGACTGGGAGGATCTTATTTTAATTGAAGTGTCTGTTCGTGTAGATGTTTTTAAAGAAGGGAGTGGTGTCTAGACTGATGCCAATTTTGATTAATTTGCTTTGGAGAAAGCAGTTGTCAATGAGGTCAAATCCTTTTGTTAGGTCTATAAATAGGGTACCTGTAAGGAGGCTACTATCAGAGTTTAGCAGGAAGTCATTAGTTAGGGACCAAAGTGCTGTCATAGTACTTCATCCAGGCCAGAATCCATGTTGTTTGGAGGAAAGCAGGTGGTACTACTGGATGTAGAGAGAGTTAGGTGTAAACTATCTTTTCAAGAAATGTTCCCCAAATTGGGAGGATGGATATTGGATGGAAGTGAAAGGCATCTTTTGGGTTGGTTTGCTTTGGGAAGGGTTTAATTAGATGTTTTCCAAATCTATGGCATGATGTTTCATGTGAGACAGAGATTATATATGAGGGTGACAGAAAGACATAGATGCTCTCTGCAGTGATATGTGAATCATGTGGTTATGTTGTCAGATTGAGGAAGAGTGTTAGTAGAAATATTTTCAAGTAGGATAGAGAATTCTTTGGGGCATATGCATTTGAAGTGGAAGGAGAGGATAAATGGTAGTGGAGTAGGCAATGCATGATCTGTAGGAGGGGTGGAGATTATTGATGGGAGATTGCTAAATTCTTTAAGGAAATCCTCTTGAAAAAGTTCTGTTGTACTACACTGAATGGTGTTTTTAGACAGGGTATCATGAGTACATTTTCTTGCTGTAAGAGTGTTAACCTCTTTTCAAAAGTGTTTGAGGGAATGTAAGAGGGTAATTTGTTTGGAGATTTTTTGTGCCTTCTGATTGTCTTCCTGGTTAGGTTGCACAAGAATATAAAGGGTGTATGGTTGTCAACTGTTGGGGTCTGTTTCCATTTCTGCCATGCTTCATCCCTTGGAGTTAAAAGATGTTTGAGTTCAGTGGATAGACATTCAGTTTTGTTGGGTTTATAAAGCTTGTGGATAAGTAGGTAGAATTTGCCTTGCAGCTGGAGTAGAAAGTTGGTTAGGCTTCCAGCTTCTGTATTAGTGTTATGTAAGGAGAGTATATGTTTCCAGTTTTGGGCTTTGAGAAAGGTTCTGAGTTTGTCTATATTTGTGCTACTCTGGTTTCTGAAAGTGTTTAATATTGTTGGTAGTTTTATAGCATGCTTAACACATGTAATGGTGATGGGGAAGTGGTCACTAAGAGCTGGTGGCAGAATGTTTATGTTGGCAATGGAGTTTGGTATATTTGTAATAATCAGGTCAAGTGTGGAGTGCTTGGAGGACCTGAGGTTAGGTCTTGTTAGTTCTTTTAAGAGTTGAAGGAGACCTATGTCTGTTAGGAATGTACCTATGTCAGATGAAAGTGGGCTGAGATAATTAAGACTGAAGTCACCTAGAATGATTATGTTATTATTTTTGGGGCAGTTATTTGGGATGTTAGTGATGACTGATTTGAATGTATCTGGAGTAGCGGGGGGGGGGTGGGGCTGTAGATACACTATAGTGATCAGTAGTGGTTTGCCTTTGTGAGCTGGAAATTTTAGGAGAACTCAGTTAGGACCAGAGTCTGAGGAGGAGTTTCCTTGGGCAATGATTTTTGCATTTAAATACTTATAACACAAAATGCAACAGCTTTTAAGTCCTGCATAGCATACCGAGTTAGCAAAATCAGTAAAAAATAAATGTGTTTTATTCTGAGGTTTTGTTAAGTAATTTAACTCATGAATGGAACAATGACATAATGTAGCCTAACAAAACATGTAAATCAAAAAATGGCTGAATCAAGTCAGAGGTCTAAACACATTATATTATAAATATTCAGCTCAGGCTTTAAACTTAAATCATAGGACATTTTCAGGTATGAAAGGTGATGATGATAATGATGAGGAGGATGAAGCCCATTTGAGCTGTTTTCCATCTTATTTGTTGTACAGATATACAACACCTGAGCTAACACTTTGAGCAAATGTTTACTAATTTTGAGATTGTGAGTCTTACACTCATTTTATTTTGTACTTCTTAATGTTACAGAGGCAGGGACTTTCTTTCTTTTCACATGCATTGGACATGGTATTCACACAGTGCCTGCAATGTGCATATCATTTTATGCTGTTCAACATTTTAACAAAATGCTAAGGGTTGTTATGTGGTCAGTTATTTGGAATGAGTATAATGGCTCAGAAGTAAATAAATATTTTCAGATAAGTGAGCACAAGAAAAATGAGGAACGGCATAAATACATGAACCTAATGAACCTTCTAATGGTTTGTTGATTCATAATATGTGTTTGAATGGTAAATACTACATACTAATATGAAACTACAAACCTGTCATGCATTACATGTACTCTGCCCTTCCTTTGTGACTAATCTCCAGAACTTGACACCCATTGACACAATGTAGCCTGAAATATCCATTATTCTGATACTGTTTCCTTCTACTTCATTGTCCACTGTTTCATTGATGGTGTGCATTAGAGTCTGTAGCCACATACCTTTAAACCTGCCTGCTGAATGCTATGGAAACATGCCAAAGTAGATTGAAGGATAAACTATTTAACACCATAGAGAATCATCTTTGTCCGTTATATGCATTATGTACAGTGTTTCATTAAATTCTGAAATGGTTTTAGCATTAGAAGGAATATTTAGATTTAAAAAAGGTATTCCTAATTTCAAACAGTTGCATTAGTCCTACAGGGGCAAGCCTAACTTTTTATTCATAGGTTCATACATAAGTACTGGGCTAGCTGATGTTGGGGGCATTTTAAACCTAGCCAGTTTCCCTTTTTGTGCTTGAAATCACCTACCCCATTTGGTTATAGTTTGACTTTACCCATCCCATGTTTGATAATTATATATTACCCCTAATAAGAATAACTGAGATCATATCATAGATAATTTAGGAGCTGCCTCTGTCTGTTAGCAGTACAGGTGACATTCCTGGGGTAAATTTTCTTTTTCCCATCCATAGATCCAAGTTGCACTTAAATATGGACAGGGTGAACTTTGATTTATGTGAATGGGAGTCTGTTTCACATCAGCAGTATCCTCTGTGAGCCACACCTGGTCCTCCAAACCATTCTGTTGATGTTACAGAAGGAGTTTAGATACCTAGACTGAGTATTTCTGATGCCATTTGATTTGATGATGTACAATAAATCCATCAGTATTGGGCTGGATGCTTTGTATGCCAGACAGAGTTCACTGTCTTAGCAGTCTGTAGGATTCCGAGTATAGGGACAGGGCTTTGAGTTTGTCCAAGTAGGACATGTTGTTTAGGTCTTGTATCCTTTTACTGAGGTATCTCTGTGGACGTTCCAGTTATTGCATGTGTCTGGAGAGACACATACACCGGAGGGGGCATTATGTTCAATGAATGGCCTAATAAGGGCTGAGTAAAGGTGGACAATGACATCCTAGATCTAGACACAATCCCTTTGTTTATAAGTTGTACAATATAGAAGGACTTTCCTACAACAATGTTCTCATGTTGGCCAAAAGTTAGGCCACTGTCCACATAAGTTCCCAAATCTTGAACAAATAGGTCAACTCTTAGGGGCATACTGTTAATATGGTAGTTCCCTGAGGTAGATGATTTCCAAAAGGATATCATGACACATTTTTTGGCATTTCATTTCAGTCCATGTTTTTGGCACCAGTTATTTATTTGTGGCAAACATTCCTGCAGGATGGCTAAATCATTTGGGGATTCAATGACTGCTCCTAGCTTGCAGTTATCTTTAAACTTAGTTAGCCAGAGATCTTTGGTATTGGTTTTATTTTGGAAAAGTAGATGCCAAATAGGAGAGGTCCCAGAACAGAACACCAGGGGACTCCATTGGTGACTGGCCTCTTTCTGGAGGTAACTTCCCCTACCTTGATTTCCTGCATCCTATCTGTGAGCCAGTTGGCAATCCAGCAGGTTTATTCCCATTTTTTTTAGGTTTTCTACTATGCCTTTGTGGGGAATTGTGTCAAAAGCTTTGGCCATGTTGAGGTATCCAGTGTGTACTGTTTTGCTTCATACATTGCTTTGGTCACCTTTTCAAAAAAAATCTACCAGGATGAGTAAACGTGACCTGTCCTTGATGAATCCAAACTGAGAGGGGTCTGGTGTTTGGAGGTTCCCTATGTCCTGTTTGATTAATTCCCTAATAAGTCTTTTCATGGCTTTGCATATGAGGCTGATCAGACTTATAGGTTTGTAATTGTCTGGGTCTGTGGAAGGTCCTCCCTTATGTAGTGGAATGACTGTAGAGGATGTAGATGGTGGCCATGGTGGTGCAGCAGTAGCATTGTCACCTCACAGCAAG
>NC_056738.1:55943945-56003150 GCF_019279795.1 Protopterus annectens | reverse complement strand
TCTTAGCAAAACTTCAAGGTTGATTTTTCCTTGCCTAAACCATATAAAGCTATGTCAAACCGCAGAGCGGGGGTTGAGACCCATGCCCTACACAGATCATATCAAAAAACTCTAGCTTTACTCTGTAGCATATCACCTACTTCAAGGTGATCTCTGCCTAACATATAAAGCTATGTCAAACCCAGAGCTGTTGGACATGCTACACCTAAAGAAATCCCAATCCCTCCAAGCTACACGCTCTAGGGACCTAAACCTTGCCCCCACAATAAACAGGACTTGCTGGATGGATGGATTCCTGTCCCAGAGACTTCCCATTCTCTGGAACAAGCTACCCATCTATGTCAAGCAAAGTTCCTCGTTAACACTCTTCAAGAAAAATCTTGATGAGTGGATGGGAAATAGGAAATACACCAGGGGGTTGACTTCTGTGGCTCTGCTCAACAGGGGCTTAGGTAGTTAACTTTCCTGCGTTGGCATAAGCCAGGGAACTTTGTTGGCTAGGCTTACTTAGGCCCTTGGGCCGGTAGCCTAGTATCTACCTATGAACCTATGAACCTATTAACATCCACCTTCGTACTTTTCCAGAAGATCAAAATATCGTCCTGAAAACGTAAATATAAAATTATTTTAGGCATACATTTTGAGGAAAAACACATTTTTTCTCCCATTCAGCTAAAACAAGGTTGGCATAAATAGGTGCACACCTGGCACCCATTGCCCCCCCCCCCATAATCTGTTTAAAATATTCTCCATCAAATAAAACGTAATTATTTAATAGCACCATCACCATTAAATCTACCAACAATCCTCGCTTCATATTATGCAATTCAGTAAGCTTTAATAAACTATTTGCAAAAAATTCCAGACCTGTATTGTGAGGTATTATTGAAAATAAATTGATAACATCCACTGTTACCAATAAAAATTCTTCACTACAATTCAAATCCTTTATTATATCCAGACAGTGACAAGAATCTCTTAGTATATGTGGTATCTTATCCATTACAGCTTTGCACTAGGAATCCACATAAGAAGCCATAGCCTCAGTTTTGGAACCCATAGCAGAAACTATGGGTCTAAAAGGTGGTTCATCCATATTTTTATGTATTTTGGGGATACCAAAAATAGATGGAATAATTGGCATATCCACCATCACATACTTATATTCTGCTTCAGTAATAATCCCCTCAACCAAAAATTCATATAACTGCCAATCAATTTTAGTGTATGCTTGACAGATTTCAAATCTTGACACCCTTTCATATCTCTCACAATTATTAAGTATTTCTAATATTTTACAGGTATAATCAGTGTTTGACATAATAACAACCCTACCCCCTTATCAGGTTTCATAACCCTATATTGTTTAGTTGTTGTCAATTCTTTTAAGCAAAATCTTTCACTTGTCAAATTGTCTAACAAATCTTTTTATGTGAGTATACATCTTCTTATCTGGTTTTCACACAACTGCTCAAAAACCATTACCTAGGGGTACTGGGTGGGATAAATGTACTACTTCTTTTAACTGTCAAGTTACAGTCAGTGTAAGGACTGGGATTGTTTGCAAAAAAATATCTTTAAATTTAACTATCTAGTAAATAATTTGACATTGATTAACAATTTACACACCTCATAACGAAATGTTGGAACAAAAGAAAAATCTTTTTTAAAAAGTGAAAAATAATCATGCAACATGTCTAAAGCAGTAAAGTTATAAATAGAAAAACTTCCAGCTCTGTAAAGTCTACATTTTTGTAAATGCATATGTCCATCACCATCTTCACCAATTTCACCATCATAATTGCAGTCACTACTAGAAATAATGTCCTGGTTACTGTAATTGTAATACTGACATGGTAGTTTATGTTGCTACATGTTTGAGCTGTCCCACATTTTATGTGGGAAAGACCATAAACTAAGGTTACATATATTAGAGCATACCAGGGACCTCAAAAATAAGAAACCAGTTAGTGCTTTATATATACACAGTGTGAAGTGTCAAAATTAAAAAAAAATCCTATTTTTTGTGATAGACAGGGTACCTGGTAATGATAAAGGGTGTGATTGTAAGACCCTATTGGAAGTTAGAGAATGTCTATGGCAGTTGAGGTTGGATGCTGCAAAACCAACGAGCAAATGTATTTCTTTTATCTAGTATTTTGAAATACAGAGCACATTTTATTTAGCTCTATAAAAGTACTAGGTATAGGATCGTGTGACAATTGATGAGATGGAAGTTCTTTTAAAACAAATTTTTTAATATTTATATGTACAAATGATTCTTTATAATATATTATGTGTATATATATATATATATATATATATATATATATATATATATATATATATAAAAATCTTATTTTTTATTATTTTGTATCTTGTATTTCATATTTGAAGTCATAATTTTAAGCAAATTTTAAATATTTGTGGTTAACTGATTGTGGCTTATTAGAGGTTAGATTTTAATTAAGTGATGTCATCATTATTTAAATTAGTAATTTTGTTGAAACAATTAACTCTGATGAAGCCCAAAAAATGGTTTGGGTGAAAGTGCTTAATTGTTTATAAAATATAATAAAAGTTCAATGGTTGAACGGCTCCTGACTGGTTCACGGATTTTCATATTATTGGTCTGGATACTGTGGTTTTTGAATTTATTGTTTTTTCTTCTATTTTTTGACAACCTTCTTTTCTAAGCACTGTGGTACAGCACACAAACCCAAGCTGCAGGTATAAACAATGCTTAGCAACAGCCAACATACCCCCATGGATTCGCACGCTCAGCAGAGTTGCACACTATGCAAACACACTGAAACCAGCTGAAACACACTCCCTAGAGTTAAATAAAGCTTAGCAGCACTGAACACCCCCGCTGCTTAGCTCAGCTAAGTGACATACAAATGGGTGTTGCTGAACTCCAATGTGTTTAAAGAAATAGAGTCACACCCACTTTTGATGTTAGCTGCCTCTTCTGTGGACACCAACATGGTTCTGGGGCTACACTGATTTGATCTGCGAGCATGGTTACCCATTTCTGCTATTTAGTAACCCCAACTAATTTGCATACAGATCCCAGCACATGACCAGGAAACTACAGTATTCCAGGGCCTGCCTCTTAGCAACCACAGAAATCTACCATTGTTCATACTTTATGCAAGGCCCCATAATGCGTTATTGTCGCATATTTATATTTTTGTTTTTACACTTTCAAATATATATATATATATATATATATATATATATATATATATATATATATGTATATATTTTTTTTTTTTTTCATAATGACATGTTTGTGCACTGCTGCGCTCCATGCAAACGTAATATGGGGATTTAAAAAATGTAATTTTATATTATTTGTCATTACTTTTTGACTACACAGGGCATAGTTTTGCAAATATCTGTGTCTGCTATGTTATTTCTGACCAAATTGGCTTTTACAGCTCGTTTCCTTTTTAATTTCACGTACATTGAATTTTTCCCTGTACACTTTGTACATCAACACGGGATCCTCAGGACTGCCTATCTGCTTGCTGGATTGCTCTACACCCTCATCTACATGCAATTCACCAACTTATGAGGTTATTTGCATTCCACAGACACTTCACAGAAGAGGAAGAGATCCAACCGCGATTCCGGCTCCACGTCATTCGAAGAGGCTGAACCGAACGGTGGCACTTTCGATCCTGCCATCACACCGATGTTATTGGGTTCTCGTTCCACATCGGATAACTACACACATGCAGGGGTTACTAATCGGCGTGGTGGAACTACTCTGAACACGCCGGGCATCAATGCCACAGGTACTGTTCCGACTTCTTTAAACAACGATAATTTAACAGACTGGTTAAATAACCAGCGTGGATTTAATTTCACTTCAGAAGACGATAATTCACCACAGGATGGTGACACTTATTGTCTAAAAATAGACAAACTATTTAAATCAATGTATAAATACAAAATGTTGTGCATTGAGAACTCTTATTTAACAGCATGCATAAAACACAATATTGTACCTAAAGGGCTCAGGGTATGGAAATACCCCAATAATGTTGAAACTGGCACTGATTACCATAAAGACCTCATAGATATTTTTAATAGATGTGGTCTTGAAATTTTAGGTCTTATTATAAAAGAAAACAATAAACAGTTAATAGAATTAGAAGAAGAAATTTTGGTTCTGGATAATTTTATCAAACAGGACTTGTTTTTTGAAATAAAGCAAGAAAGGGATACATATTTTAATTTAAGGATTGATATTGATATAAAATGTAAAGCATTAGAACAAAGAAAGATCAATAAACTCAAAAGGGATTTAGATGATTATCAGAATGGTGTGAGCTATCCACAACCACCTTTTAAGAGAAATGTACACAATGTTAGAAACAAGTTTGATAACAGGAGGGTTAACAACCACAATGTTCAATCCAGGGACGCAGAATGGTTTACCGAAGACTATGACACTGACTTTCCTCCATTAGAGAATGAAGATTTACAACATAACATGTACAGAAAGAGACAAGGTCCTCAGAATTTTCAGAGAGGGGGAGGAAGAAGGGGGAGAGGGAGGTATTGACAAACATTATCTACACCCCCACCCCCACCAATCCCCCTATTCGGAATCTTACTGACCTCTCTGAATTAGACACTGTCATTGATTCTGAGATCTTACATACAGGTACTACACACTCTTTCAAAAATTTCTCTATTTACAATTTCAGTAACATTGCCTTAAATAGGGCACATTTTGACCTCCTCAGCAAAGGGTTTAAATTCATTCCAAGTACCCGAGGGGATTTAGTCAAAACCATCTTAGACATGAAGTTGTTTCTTAGGAAGATGAACTTGCAAGCCATTTTACCAGCCTCTTCAGTAAACATAGAACAATCACATTCTGCCTTAACCAGACGTAGTACCTACAACCCCCCACTCCTCCCACAAATTAAGAATCTGGAATTGGTGTTAGAAAATGAAATCAGGAAGGAATTCAAACAACATTACATGGTGTATAACCTTACAGGAGAAGAACACGAAACTTTGGAAGAACTAAAGAAAAATACATCAATAAGAATTATGAAGCCAGACAAAGGAGGGGGAGTGGTGATAATGGATAACATTATATACGAAGGAAAAATGAACAATATTCTTCGAGAAGAAAGTAAATATAGAAATGTTTCTATGGATGAGGTGCAATTGGCCTACCAGAAAATAGATATGGCACTTGACCACATGATCATGGAGGGAACAATTGACAACAACACGTACAAATTTCTGTCGGTGCCGAAACCTAAGATTCCTATCATTTTCGGCATACCTAAGGTACATAAAAATGTAAGCGACCCTCCATTGAGACCTATTGTGTCAGCTGATTGTTCAAAGACTCTTCCTATGGCTAAATTTGTGGATCATAAGATCAAACACATTTGTAACAACTATAAACATATACTGAAAGACTCATGGGACTTATTAAGAAATATTACGTCAAATCTCTTTTCTGAGAATTTGATTTTTGTCACCATAGATGTGGTAGATCTCTTCACTTGCATACCACACTATGAAGGGATGAGTATTTTTGAGGACTGGTCTTCATGGACAACATTCTCACACATCCAGAAAAGGTTTCTTTAGTGGAGTTAATGGATACAATACTGAAGCACAACTATCTAACATTTAATGGAGAATTTTACCAACAAATAAAAGGGGTAGCAATGGGTGCAGCTTGCGCACCTACATATGCAAATATAGTACTAGCAGGTTGGGAATTGAATTATATCCTGAATTCAGATTTTCAACAACATTGGTCATTATACAGACGCTACCTTGACGATATCGTCATTTTTTGGACAGGAGGCAGCGAAAAATTGACTGAATTCTTGGACTATATTAATGGTACTACCCATTATTTGAGATTCACACACTCCAGTTCTGCTGATAAGTTACAATATTTGGACGTTGAAGTCCAGAAGAACACAAACAAAAAAGATTTTGAAACCAAAATATTCAGGAAAAATACCTTTTGCAATTCCTTCCTGCATTACAACAGCGCACACCCCCCTCATTGCAAAAGGAATATTGTCAAAGGACAATTCGTGAGAGGTTGTCGCATGACGAGCAGGGATGAGGATTTTCATGTCGAATGTAACATCTTAGAAGCTATGTTCCTGGCTAGAGGATACCCACTGGATTTTATCAAAGACATTAGAAAAGAGGTGGAACAACACAGACAGACTAAATTTAAACCTATCAAGGGTTGCCTGACTAACAACATGGACCCTATGACAAGCGGAGAGATGACAGATAGCCATTTGAATATTAATATGAGCAACACCCCAGCTGATTCTGAATACCAATCAGCACTTGTCTTAGAATTTAATGTGTTTAACTCCAAAGTAAAAAGAATTATTCAAACTGAGTGGGACAAATTTACATCCTTTACGGACATTCCGAACATCAAAGAAAAGGTCCCGAAAGTTGTATACAAGAATACACGTAGCTTTAAAAAAGTTTTAGAAAATAATCAAATTAATGACATCAACAACTCTCTTGAGAAAACACGATCTAGCAACACTAGCCATGGAACTTTTCATTGTGGACATTGTAAACAGTGCCCTTACATTTCTAATAAAAGAGAAATATTTCTGGAAGCTAGAGATATGAATATATACAGTACAGGCCAATACAACTGTGAATCCCAGGGAGTGGTTTACTTGGCAACGTGTTCAAATTGCAACTCCTATTATGTTGGAAAAACAGAAAGAATATTGAAGAGGAGAATATATGAACACCTGTATGAGATACAAAAAGGAAAAGACACAAATGCTTTGTTTAAATAAACAAAAAATTGCAAAGAGTCTAAGTTTTCTTTTTTTGTCCTGGAGCAGGTGAAAAAAGAAATGAGAGGAGGCCCCTGGGAAGAATGGCTTGAATACAGGGAACTATGCTGGCAAATACTACTAGAAGCCAACAAACAACCAGGCTTAAATGAATGCATTTCTCTAGTTCCAGTTTTAAAATTGAGAGCAACTAAAGTATGAAGCATATTAGCAACAACCTACTACTAATGAACAGTAGGTGGCACCATTGTTCACTACCCTACTCTCTTCTTGTTTTAAATAAAACACAGTCCCTTCTACATCTAAACACCCACATGAATTTAATAGAAGCTTTTAATGTATTTATTTATTTATATTGTTTTAAAAGAAATTATTTATTGAAGCATTTTTTTGATTAACTTATTACAAAGGTTTTATAAATCAGAATCAAATTTAAAAGAGATTTTAACTGTTTTACATGATATTCATACATTATGCATGGTTTTATTATAATGAGCTCTTTAGTTTTTCATCACTACTATTGGTCTAAACAGAATGCAATTGTTTTAATTGTTTTTTTTTCTTTGAATTTTACTACATAATGGTTCATTAATTAAATGTAATTGTCTGATGAAGTCGTAGCTTTTAGCTGACGAAAACGCATTGTTTTGCTCCAAAGCGTTTACCTTGTTGATTATTTCCTGTGGATTTTATACTGCTGTGGACTACAATAAAGTGCGGTTTTTGAGTGTGGTGTTTCCAGCCCTTCTTATTTTATTGATTTAAAAAACGTAATTTTATATTATTTGTCATTACTTTTTGACTACACAGGGCATAGTTTTGCAAATATCTGTGTCTGCTATGTTATTTCTGACCAAATTGGCTTTTACAGCTCGTTTCCTTTTTAATTTCACGTACATTGAATTTTTCCCTGTACACTTTGTACATCAACACGGGATCCTCAGGACTGCCTATCTGCTTGCTGGATTGCTCTACACCCTCATCTACATGCAATTCACCAACTTATGAGGTTATTTGCATTCCACAGACACTTCTATGTTGGCATGCTCATGCACGCCCCTTAGCTCTGTTTACTGAATCACACGGCTGCTTACTTCTGTGCAAGCTCTGTGCCACTATGCCTACACAGAAAAAATATCCATGTAGGCTTTATTGAATTCACCCATATACATGCACATCTATACATCAATATGTCAGTGCATGTGTGACTACTTATAAAAATATCTATTGCATATTTCTCTCTAGATGTATTCACACTGTACTGCATCCCACATATACTATTATACATGCTACATACATACATTTTATACACACACAGATATAGACACATATATAGTTCACACAAAATTTCCATTTTGATTTGTTTTTATTTAAAGGACATGAAGTATACACACAGACGTATAGCTTATTTTTCCATTACACACACACACACACACACACGCACACACACACACACACACACACACACACACACACACACACACACACAAAACACACACTCATTTTTTTGTACATACATGGTAGATGTGTGTTACACTTGTGCACTTTATATATATGTATATATATATATATATATATATATATATATATATATATATATATATATACACACATATATATATATATGTTTTATTGTTGTGTGAAAACCCGTTGCAGCTTCCTAGCTTTCATCTGCAAAAATAGGTGCAATTGATGTCCTTTCATTAAATCCTGGTGGAAAAGTAGCCCCTAATCTGAGCTGCCACATAAGTTCACAAATCCTTAGAAAACATTTCCAGTCTCCTTCCCTGGAATTTTGAACAATATGCTTTAAAATGCCAAAATATTTTTTTTAAATAATATCATATAAGTGAATGTTTGTACAAAGCATTTTTCTCATTCTTGTTGGCAATGTCATGCACATGCTGGTATGTGCATGTTTGAATAGTTCTTTCAGTTTTGCCAATATAAAATATCACGCATGCTGAACATTTTGCAAGTTATACAACTCCTGGGTTGCTATAATTCCCATTCTGAAATATCACTCAAAAATTTGTGATATTATCTAAAACCAGACTGTGACCTTTAAAAATGTAAGTACACTGTTTATGACACCCACATTGGGTGATACCATTGTTTACTATAACATGATCCCAGTAAGAATTCATATTGCTCTTTAACAAACTTTTAAAATGTCTGACTGTTTTATTCCTTGCAAAATGTTTGGATCCACAAAGAATACAATTTTTAACTAGACCTACTAGAGGCAATCATCATCCAGCCAAATATCCTATGTGGATTCTATGTTATTAAAGACTGTGTTTTACCAAAAACTGTTCATGGCTTCAGCAACTACTGTTTTGTTTATCAAATACCCTATTAATATGAGACTTTAACTACATCTTTATAAATGGGAAATATACACTGTATCTAACTCAGAGGCACAACATTTCCTGGACTTACCAAGATGAATACCCTGGACTAGATAGTGCACATTCCAAACAGGGTAATCAAACATACTGGACCTAGTACTGACCAAATCCCTGTATAAACATGTAAATAGTTGCACCTAGGCTGGCATACCTTCTAAAAGTAAGCCCAAATCTAATACCAAAACAAACCCCACTGGTGGAATCCTTGTTTTAACAGGGTATGTAAAAGAAAAAGTTAAGGTCAAAATCTGAAAGAGCAATTCTCATAGATATAAAAGCTCTCTGATTTAGGACCACTTGAGTCACTCTTCAACTATAGACATGCAAGATGAGTGGAAGGCCACAATTGGCATTCTTCTTTAAAAAGGTGGACCATCAACTGATCCTTGGGACTACAAACCCATTGGTCTGACAAGTCTAATATGCAAACCCAGAGAACAAATTATCTTAGTGACTTTTTCAAGAGGTCTCTATGGCTAAGACTGAGCAAAAAATTGTACATATTGCCTACCTTGACCTGGCAAAGGTATTCAGTACAATACCCCACTCAGATATTATTGGCAGACTCTCAGAACTAGGCATAAATCCCTCTATAATGCACTGGAACTCTGGCTGGCTCACAGATAGGACACAAGAAATCAGGTGCAGTAAGACTACCTCCAACAGATCAGTCACCAGTGGAGCAGCCCAGAGGTCAATGTTGGGTCTTCTCCTGTTTGTCCAGTGCTTCATAGAAGTTATGGCTCACCAAGTTTGCAGATGTCTGTAAACTTGGAGCTACCGGAGATTCCACCCACACCAACATCCCACACAAGGGTCAAACACAAACAACTGACCTGTGCCAAAGCCATGGAATAAAACTCAGTGCAATGAAATTCATTATAGTGTTCTTTGGGAAATCATCCATGCAAGATAATTACACCCTTAAGAGTTGTCCCAGTAGTCAGGGATTTGAGAACATATGTAGACAGTAATCTGGTCTTCAACCAACATGTTGCAAAGAAAGTAAGAAAATCATTCTCTGTCACCCATCTCATAAGTAAGGATATGGTATCCAGGTCCAATAAAGTTATATTAACCCTCTGCTCAGCCATTATTAGACCCATACTTTAGTGTAATGCTGCCTTGGGCATGTACCTAATCAGACACTTGCAGTAGTTGGAACACCCTCAAAGGTTCCTCACCAGGAGAATCCAGGGTAAGAATACTCTGTCCTACACAGATTGCTTTAAGTCCCCCATCTCTATACTCAGTTTCCTACAGGTTAAAGAGAAAATATCTCTGTCTGGCATATAAGGCATCCTCAGATCCAGGTCTTATGGATCTCTAACACACCTGAAGAGCAATCAGTACCAGAAACAATAGATCCAAGGACCTGAACTTTGCCTGCAACATGAAA
The DNA here is from genome assembly GCF_019279795.1 of Protopterus annectens. Lineage (NCBI taxonomy): Eukaryota > Metazoa > Chordata > Ceratodontiformes > Protopteridae > Protopterus > Protopterus annectens. The sequence continues at coordinate 55,992,507 of NC_056738.1, read as the reverse complement.
AGAACATGCTGGAGAGACCAATATGTGTTTCAAGGGATCCCAGCACTATGGAATAAGCTCCCCATCTACATAAAGTAGAATTCACCCTAAACTCTATTCAAGCAAAACCTTAATCATTGGATGGGAAATCACAAATTCACCCCAGTCTGGTTCCCATGACTCCGATTGACAGAGGTCAATATTAAGTAAATTAATCCCCAACTAACATGCCCACTCCAACACACATAACCCTTAGCTACCTCCTGGCTGACATAAACTCATCATACAGGGTGAGAAATCTGGATTCTATTGCATAGCTAGGCTTATAAAGACCCTGGCAATCATTATCCTAGTATGAAACTATGAACCTATTAAATTGTGTGAGAATTAATTGCAATGTGAAGGTATTTTTGAAATTAGTTTTGGAGGCATCTATTAATTACAATATACAGGATATAAAGTACATACTTTAAAATGATTGAAATCTGATGTACTGCATTATCACCAATGTATTGTGTGAAGATACTTGATGCTTTACTGGGAGATTTCTGACTGCCACTGATGAATGAAAAAAGACAGACTCAATACAGAATATTGATGGGGAAGGATAAAATTCTGCTCACAATAGCAAAAGATGACAGTCCCCAGAATTTAATAAAATTTGTGTAGCCAAAGGGTAGAGCCTACATGGTAGTTACTGTGTCTGTGTGTACCCAGTTCCCCTTCGGCAGCATGCCATGCTTATTAATGAAGGTGCATTGCTGAAGCAGAGTCATGGAACATAGTTATTGAATCAGTGTATGGAGTGTGGTACTAACAGTGCCCACAGATGAGTAACACACTCCCTGACCTGTCCATTTGTATGATATCAATGTAATTGAATTTAGCATTTTTTTTGTTTTATTTTTTTTTCTTTAAAAGCAGGCTTGCATGGCATGGCGCAGAGTGTAACAATGTAAGCAGAGACACCAGAAAGACGTCATCGGATCATCTAAAGATTAAGTTTAATCATAGCTGAGTGAGTCTCTGTGTGGTGTTGAGCAAATGCTTAAAGGTAGCTCAGAGGTATATTTAAAGGCATATCAGAATTCCGCATATCCATGTAGCTAAATGGGTAGAGTTACAGTCACATGTGCTGTAGGTGCAGGGTTTGAATAAATGGAAGAAAAAGTAAGGTCTTGTTATGAAAATACGAATTATGCTAATTGATTTTAAATTCTGGTCTGTTGTGCTGAGCTAAGCTCTGTTTAGATCCGCTTAGCGCTGCTAAGCACCGCATAAACATAAACATGTTTATGCACTGCTAGCTCTGCTTAAGACTGCTTAGCTCAGCTGAGCTGGTTTGCACAGTGCTAAGTAATGCACCATTTTAAATATTGCCCAATGGCATGTAAGGGTGGGAAAATAGGCAATATAAAACTCACTAGCCTGGAATACAGCATAATCTGTTGGACTTCAAACTGTGCAGGAACTATGGCTGGTATTGGAGAGGGTGCACCCTTACGGTCACAGCAGTGGGGCATTCTGGAGGCCAGGGTCATGGTTGGACTTATGGTGGCAAACCATGATGACTAGCTACTGCAGAGGGCATTCCAGGGTTCAGAGTGCAAGCAGAGTCCTGGGACCAGCTGGCATGTGACGTCACCAGTACTACAGGTATCCCCCGCACAGGTGAGCAAGTCCATCACCATTATGATGACCTGAAGTATCACAAGAGGGATCTTTTGGACTCCAAAATCCAGGAAATTCAGGCTGGGAATGCCCCACATGTATGTAAGTAATTATACCTTTGTTTCACCAATACCTAATCTGAATGCCTGATAAACTGGTATGCATAATGGTGAGCTTCTCTCCCAAGAGCTGCAGAGGAAAGAGCTTACAACATCGAGGCACATGACAGACCCTTGGTCAGGTTGCACTGTGAGTGTGGAGAGTATAGATGTATTTTGCCTTCTATAGTCAAATAAGCAAGAATGAGTAAAGCATTAACTGAGATTGGATATATACAGTAAAGATTGTACTGCAATGAATGTGAACTTAGAGCTGTACTGCAATTAGTGAATACTGCCAACTGCAGTCCAATAAGCAGGGAAGATTAAAGCATTAAATGTAAAAAAAAGTATCTGCATTAAAGTGTCTAGTGTAATCACTGTGGAATTACAGCACAGCACATGCATATAACAGCTGTTGTGCAATAAAAACTTGAAACTGTACCAGTAACTGCATGAAGGTTATCTCTAATAAACTGTGTTGTGCAAAAAGTGTGGTATTAGAACTGTTCTTCGTGAAATCAGTAATGACTTCTGTTCTGCAATAAAAACTTGACACAATACCAGTACTTGCCTGAAATTATATGCAATACACTTTTTGTGAAATAAGTGTAGAGTCAGCGCTGTTTTGCATACCATATGAATTATGTCAACTGTTGTGAATAACACATGAACCAATACCAATAACAACAAGGTAAATTGTATTGTATCACTTTTGGCTTGTTTTAACCATTGCATTTTAGCTATATGAATTCTATGTAGTAACAAGTAAGTTACCTAGTATCGCTGTCATGCCTGCAATTCATGCATGTGCATCCAAATGTTACTGCAGTCTACTATAAAACAGTAGTACTATTACAAGGTCATATTTTGGTTCCAGGTGAGCTGTAAGGAAATATCAATCAGTCAGCAATCAGCTGTGACTCAGTAGCTCAGTTTGTTAAATGATCTGTATAAAGTACATTTTGCCACATACAGACCAGGGTTTGAATCCAGTGCTATGTAGAACTAAATATTGCAGTATCAGTCATGTAATGATTACATATTTTCTCTCCACAGGAACTACAGGTAAATGGGTGATGTAGCACATATTATTAGTAGATAATTGTGTGTTTAGATGTCACAGACTGTAAAAATCATTACCAGGAATGTGAAAATTCAGCATAAAATAAAGATAATACGTATAATAATAATATCAGAAAATAAAAGAAATAAAATGTGTAATCTGTGGCATGGCTGTATGCCTGGAGTATTTGTTAAAGGTTGCTGCAGTCAAGTAATACATGCACTGCAGATATCCTCTGCAGTCACTGCTATCGGGTCCTATACCCATACCTGCCAAACAAGGCATTACAGTTGTTTAGTTTCTGTATCATTCATATATGCGTCTCTCAAGTATCACGTTGCCACTGAATGTAATTAGTAGTGTGTAATCCCTCTGTCACAGATTTATCATTGACATCATTATCTAAATAACAAAGTTTCACTACATCAGCCCACAGTAAAGCTTGGTAGTTATATAGGTCCACCTATTGTGCAAGTGTTCTGTGTAGTTGTGTACCCACCATTGTTAATGCTTGGCACATAATGTCCCATACGGATAACTTGAGAGGTATGTATGTGCTACAGCAGCTGTAAGGCAGTTGTACACATAAAGAAAGGTCAGGCTGTAGAGTAGATAGTAGTACTGTTTTCAGTTATATAGCATATAATGATATTAATGGACTGTATTTCTCACTCTTCCCACCCCTTATCTTCATTTATTTATTATTGTTATTCATTGGTTATGTTTACGATTAACACATCTTTTTATATTAACTTTATTATGGGGCATATGTTTTATTATTGTTATGTATTATAATGATTGCATATTAACGTATCTTGTTGAATTAACTATTTTGTTGGCCTTATGTCATAACTGGTACTGGCATGCTGTTTATATACTGACCGTTCTATTATTTAATGTTGTGTTTCTCATAATATCCACTGAAACATGAATGGGTTATTTCCAATGTTCTGGCATGCTGTTATTACTAACAAATGTTAGTAATGTCGGGCGCTAGGATCTGCCACATAACACAAGCACTCAGGTCACTCCAAGGCAAGCACAAATATGACTCAGTCATTGTCCATGCTGGTGTGAAAGACCTGAGATGTACCTCCCTGGACTACATGAAAAGAGACATAGAGGAGATCTCTGAGCATGTAGCCCAGGCCAGTATGACCCAGACCTTGAGTAGCATCTTACCCTCACCAAGAATGATGCCACAATATGAAGACAAGATGATCAATTTCAACAATTGGCTTAAGTATTGGTGTCATTCAAAGGGGATCCAATGCCTGTCAGCCTGGGATGACATGCCCGACAAGCCACGATGCTTCGCTAGGGACGGCTTGCACCTGTCACCCCTGGGCTTTCGGATATTGACAAAGGCTCTTGCCACCCCCATAGTGCCTTTTTTAGGCAAGGCTCAAAAGACAAACCCACCTCCATAGGTATCACAAGGGATAAGAAATTAAGAGTAATGCTACTCAACGCCAGAAGTCTAAATCTCAAGATGCACACACTCGAAACTCTCCTTAGCATGGAGAACATCGATATCTGTGCAGTAACAGAAACCTGGTTCAAGGCTCCCGAGAGCACCCCAGCACTACCAGGTTATATCTCATACCATGCTTTTTGGCCCCAAAACTTGGACCGAACCACAAAAGGAGGGGGAGTATCAATATTCGTTAAAGATACCCACACCTCCAGGTTGGTGGCACAGCACGAAGCATCAGAGACTATCCATATGCAACTAACAGTGGGTAAAACTGCTTTCCAATTTATAGCCTGCTACAGACCACTCTCCCAAACCCAGGAACCCCACTCGGCCTTCGTGAGAACACTGGAAAATATGAAGGTCTCTCCAAACATCATTATATTGGGCGACTTCAACTACCCAAACATAGACTGGGAGCATTACTCTAGCTCCAACACCCTAGCCCAAAGGTTCCTAGAATTTATAAACTCAAATGCTATGGAACAACTTGTTACCTCTCCCACAAGAGGGGAAAACATACCGGACCTGATCATCACAAACATGGGGACTCTATGCTCCAGACCAGAAGTGTATCCCTCACTGGTAAGATCAGACCATAAACTAATCTCACTGGATATTCACATCCCAACCCCACTCCCTGCCCAGAAAACCACAGTGAAAAACTTCTCTAAAGCAAATTTCACACTCATCAAAACCGAGGTGGAATCCTACAAAGCCCCTGGGCCTGTGGAAAATACGGCCCAGACCACAGAATCCTTTATAAATGCATTCTATGAACACCTTCAGGAATGCATGGATCATGCAATCCCAAATAAAACCAAGACCAAATCCTCCAAAGCCAGACGTCCTGTCTGGTGGACCCCAGCCATAAACAAACTATACAATAGAAGGAGGAAGGTACTACATGATAGAGCAAAATCCCAAAAAGGGAAGGCATCTCTGATCAGTATTAGCAAAAAACTACGGGCACTCATAAAATCGTCTAAGGCCAGCTTCGAGAGAAAAATTGCACAGGACACTTAGGATAATCACAAGGCTTTCTTTAGTTATGTTAGGAACCTGGGTGGGAATTCCCAGATATGCTCAGAATTAGTCCAAAATGACAAAAAATACACCGAACCCACAGACATTGCCAACATCCTAGCTGACAGGTTCAGCGCAAACCCCCCCCCACCAAAAGGGCAAATATCTATCCCAGCAGAGTGCTGTCCCCTTGACATCTCAGATGCTCAGGTAAGAGCCACCTTCTCCAAAGCAAAAAACACAGCATCAATGGGACCAGATGGTGTCCCAGGCTGCGTCCTACATGAACTCCAAGAAGAGCTAAACCCAAACATAAAACTACTGTTCAGTCTCAGCCTTACTACAGGATATGTACCCAAAGAGTGGCGTACAGCAACAGTGGTCCCTCTCCACAAAGGTGGTGCCTCAACAGATCCTGGAAACTATTGCCCCATAAGCCTGACTAGCTTGGTCTGCAAAGCTATGGAAAGGATCATCATGGACCTCATAAATAAAGATATTGGGGACCTACAGACACTGGATCCTACCCAGTTCGACTTTGTTAAGAGAAGATCCTGCCTCTTAAACCTGGTCAATTTCTTTGAAACAGTCACCAAGGCCATTAATAAGGGGAAGGTGGTCCACACAGCCTACCTGGTCCTCGCAAAAGCCTTCGATACAATATCCCACTCGGGCATTGTAGATAAGCTCACCAGCTTAAATATAACCCCCAATGTCACTAGATGGGTTGCAAACTGGCTCAAGGACAGAACCCACATGGTTAGAATTGCTGGAGCCATGTCAGACTCCAAACCAGTTACAAGTGGCATCCCACAAGGCTCAGTCCTGGGACCTCTCTTATTCGGTATATATTTCTCAGAAGTACAGGCCAACACGGAAGGACTGTGGCTGACCAACTTCGCAGATGACTGCAAACTGGGCACCATAATCGACTCTCCAGCCGACACAAGTATCCTCCAAAAGGGCCTCATAGAAACAGACAACTGGTGCCAGAGCCATGGCCACAAGCTAAATGCCAAAAAGTGTATAGTCATCCCCTTTGGCAAAAACAAAGTGCCCACAAATTACCACATAGGTCGTAATCCATTAAGTACGGAAGAAGTAATTAGGGACCTGGGGACCCAAGTTGACAGCAATCTCTCATTCAACAACCACGTGGCCAAAATGGTTAGAAAAACATTTTATATAGCCCACCTAATCATGAAGGGATTCACATCTAGATCAGAGGAGGTCATAGTGCCTCTTTACTTATCCCTCATTAGGCCCATAATTGAGTACAATGCCCCTTTTGGGATGTACCTTACCAGACACCTGCAGCAACTGGAAAGACCCCAAAAGTATCTCACCAAGAGGATCAAAGGGCTCAAACAGATGCCATATGCTGCCCAGTTAAAGAAACTCCAGCTCTACTCAGTGGAATACCGCATGCTCAGAGGCGATCTGTGCCTGACGTATAAAGCCATGTCCAACCAGTAATTAATGGACATGCTGCACCTCAGAAAATCCAAATCCCATCAAGCTACTCGCTCGAGAGACTTGAACCTCAGCACTGAAATAAATAGGACATGCTGAAAGGACAGATTCATAACCCAGATGCTCCCTTCACTCTGGAAAAAAATCCCAGTCCAGGTTAGGCAGAGTCCCTCATTGACACTCTTCAAGAGGAATCTTGATGAATGGATGGGAGATCGTAGGTTTACCCCAGGTATCACTTCTGTGTCACTGTTAGACAGAGGCACAGTATACTAACCTCGAAAAAGGGCATAGCAAAATTAATTTAAAATGGGTGGCGAAAGCCAAACACACTCTGGCTAGGCTTATAAATGCCCTAGGGTAGATAGCCTAGTATGAACCTATGAACCTAAATATCTTGTTCATAACTAAGCTATACTTATTATCATACCTCCATCACCACAGTGTGACACAGTAGACTGGTTCCTGGTGACCCACCTACCCTTCATCAGCTGGCCATGGTACTGGGTCCTGGCATGTCTGTGACTCAGCCTGGTGGTGCCTCCTCCACTGTCCCTGTACCACCTTTGGGTGAAACTGCCTGAGGGGATGGGTCCCAGCCTCCCCCTGGGAGTGGGGGCAGAGAGGCTGCTGTCACCTGTAGACAACTATCAGTCATGGTGCACAGGATAGTTTAGCGGATGTATGAACCATATCTGTGCCAGATTGAGGCACTCTGGCCAACCTGGTAATGCAGGATGGCCCTGGCAGCCAGCCTTCAGCACGGCCACCTTTGGGTCAGTGAAGGAACAGTCTGGACTGCCCATGAGTGAGGATCTCAGTCATACTGCTGCCTTCTGGAAGCATATCCATCTCAAATTCCACAACTCACTCCCCATCCAAGGTGTTAACCCCCCTCATGTGTTATGAGCTGCCCCTGTCTGCTGCCTTGTCTGTCTGCAATTGCATCCTCTCCTACCTAGCGTACCTCTCCACATGTACCTGTGTACCTTCCCAACATTCCATGCTCTCTTTAAAAAAAAAAATGGGTATCTGTCCCACAAAAAATATCGCCCCATATGTAACTCTCCATTTCGCACACATATCCCCTGGACACAACTAATTTGGTCCAATTGGCTTCACAACACATTTATGTTGTCCTCACCCCTCTCTCTGGGGTTTGAGGATCCAAATTCATCAACAAAATCTGTCAAAATGCACAGCTGTTTCTGTACAAGAAATGGAAAGCTGTGGTTCTTCCCTACACCCTTCCTGCACATCCCAGCTGTCTTTTACTATGACTTTCCCCTGCTTTTCCCATTTCACCACTGTCCTATCTCCCCATGGTGCAGTGCACCACACTGTGCAAATCCACTTAAATGTGCTTTAATGTGTCTTAATAATCCTATGTGTTTTTCATAGTGCTAGTCACATGAATAAAATAATCATTGCTGCCATGTCTCAAACCCAGCCCCTTGTCAACTACAGCATAGTCCATTAGCCCACTAGGCCACACAGACCTTAACTAAAGTAGCTGTTTCCACAAAAATATACTGATTGCCACTGACAGACTGAAATTAAATCTAATGGGAAAAATGGGAGTGTACCTGGGACTCTGATGCAAAAAGTACACCAGTACATAGGTTCATAGGTTCATAGGTTCATAGGTAGGTACTAGGTTACGTGCCCAAAGGCATTTATAAGCCTAGCTGGAATGTGTTGGCTTTTGCCACCCCCTTAAATTAGTTTCCTGTACCTCTGTCCAGCAGAGCCTTTGAAGTGATTCCTGGGGTAAACTTTCTGTTTCCCATCCACTCGTCAAGGTTTCTCTTGAAGAGGGTTAGTGAAGAGCTCTGCCTAATGTAGATTGGAGTCTTATTCCAGAGCATGGGAAGTCCCTGGGACAGGAATCTATCCCTCCAGTACATCCTATTTATTGTTGTGGTGAGGTTTAGATCCTTAGAGCGTGTGGCGGGAGGGGATATGGTTTTCTTTAGGTGGAGCATGTCCATCAATTCTGGTTTAGACATGGCCTTGTACATCAGGCAGAGATCACCTCTGAGTAGGCAGTATGCAACTGAGTACAGCTGGAGTTTCTTGAGTCGAGCTACATAGGGCATCTGCTTGAGGCCAGTGATCCTCTTGGTGAGGTACTTCTGTGGTCTTTCCATTTGTTGCAGGTGTCTTGTAAGGTACATCCCAAATGGGACATTGTACTCTATGATGGGTCTGATGAGTGATGCATAGAGGGGCCCAATGACCTCTTTCGATCTGGATGCAAACCCTATTTTGATTAGGTGGACCACACAGAAGGATTTTCTAACCACTTTGGCAATGTGATTATCAAAGGAGAGGTTACTATCTACTTGGGCCTCCAGATCTCTTATTATGCCTTCCGTATTTAGGGGGCTACCACCTATATGGTAGTTTGTGGGTACTTTGTTTTTTCCAAAGGGGGTGACTATGCACTTTTTGTCATTTAGTTTGAGGCCATGATTTTGACACCAGGTATCTGTCTCAGTGAGACCCTTTTGGAGGATGTTTGTGTCAGCCAGAGAGTCAATTATAGCCCCTAGTTTGCAGTCATCTGTGAACTTGGTCAGCCATAGTCCTCCTGTGCTTGCCTGTACCTCTGAGAAGTATATGCCAAACAGAAGGGGTTATACAGTCAAATAAATAATAATGGAAGTGTGTGAGGACTGGGATAGCAGGTAAATGTTCCCTCTTATCAGCAACATCTCTAAACAAACACACTTGCTAAGGCAGCAGTAGCAAAGTACATGTGTACAACTGGGATCCTGTTGCAGAGCTGCCTTTGAAAGACATGCACATACTGATGGATGCAGACATGTCACACACTGTATGTATACACATATATCTTATTAATACACCTACTGAAGCACTAAGCAGCTCAGTCTGTTAAATGTCTTGCATACAGTACATTTTGCCACCCATAGTCTTGCATTCAAATCAAGTGTGTTCCACTTTAATTACATTGTTGTGAACACATTAAATAATGACTGAGTCATGCAGTTTTAACCCATACACATTACTGCAACTGAGTTAACTACTACCCATGTTTGCATGTTAAAAGCCTGGAGGTAGGGACACACTGCACATATTCATACAGCCTATGTGTCACCTACTACTCTGTTATTGCCACTGTTGCATAACAAATTACCTTAAGCACATGCCCTGATTGGACTGTAAAGGGTACCCTCACCCTGGCTCTGCTGTAATGACAGGGCTGACACTGCTGCCACAGTTGCACGTACATCTTGCTGTCCTCCAAAGTGTTCACAGTCCCCCCATCTGTCCTAGGCTGCAGCAGCTTCAGCCTGGAGCATACACAGCTGTATGTTAAGCTAGCTGCTACAGATCTACCATACCTCATAACCCCCTAGAACAAGGGAAGGGATCCAGACAAAACCATACATAAAAGGGGGCAAAGTTCCAGTGATAGGGACCTGTTTAACAGTTTGTCCCTACAAAGACAGTCAGCTGATAGAATAGCAGCTACTGCATTAGCATGCATATTCTGATGGGTTTGATATGTGACACTCATATATCTCTTTCCCCTTACTGATCTCAACCCACAATGTTTAACACAGAACCACCAGATGATCACAATGTCATGGGACACTGGCCAAAGATATCAGGCAAAACTATGAACATACTTCATAAATCTCAATGGTATACAGTATCTGCACCTACTCTCTGTGATGCGGTAGTCTCCACACCTCACTAATGTCCATCTCAAAGACTAAAAATGGGGCCAAGGTCTACACGAAGGTCTTAACTATTGCACTGTGGTGCCATGTTGTTTGGCTAATGATAGTGCAATTCAGTTATTTTGGATGCAATTATCAAGCCTTAGCCACAGATCGGTGCAGAGGCAATTACCTGTTAATGAGCATTACCTACAAAAGGCAAGCACCTGCTTATGGGGAACAGGGCTGTATGTTGTTTGCTCACACAGACAATGGTTTTGCAAGCTATTTGCAGAGAAACACTTCAGAAAAGGATTACTTCTCTCTACCAGGTATTTTTTATTTTATTTATTTATTTGCAGTTGGTTTACCAGGATAGTCCATTGGGCCAATATGAACCTGTTTTCAATGGAGTCCTGGGGAGAAAAGCTCCAAAAACAAGCAAGGTTACAATAGGTTTTAGATTATAATTTTTACAAGTGTTACAGACTAGAGCAAAACATTACAAATAGTACAGACTAGTGAAGAACATTATAGATGATACAGACTAGTAAAAAGGAACATTACAATATAAATACTGAGAAGCCATTACATATTAGGAAGCTTACACTTAAGAGGTACAATCTAATGCATTCTTTGTAAATAGCTTAGAAAGAACAAGGATGCATGAGTTAGGAGAGAAAGTAAAAAGAAATTGCCATTATAAAGAGGGGGAGAGAAAAGAAGATGGAAATTGCCAGTGTAAGTTATGTGGGGTGGGAGCAGGAGCATTCCCACTGGGATACTAGATGTGAGTGAAGAGATTTTTTGAAAATAAAGCGGTTAGAGGTGGTACGAATGGATGGTGGTAGAGAGTTCCAGAGACGTACTAGACCATAAGATAGGAGATTTTTACACAGGGGACGAGTTGGTTTGTACACTTTTATTAGGTTTTGGTTGTTAGACCTTAGTACTCTGTCAGGTAGGTGCATTCTAAAGGCAGAGGAAAGGGATGGACAGAGGGAGGGGTTGAAAATGAGCTTGTGTGCAAGAGTAAGTTGAGTATAGGTGAGATGATTGGGTAGTTCTAGCCATATTAGTTTGTGAAGAGAAGAACAGTGGTGGGTGGAGGACTTATGGCTGGTAGCGAACTTGGTGATTTTGTTGTAGCAAGAGTAAAGTTGTGTTTTATGGGAAGATTGTAGATTAGTTAGGAGTGGAGCTCCATAGAGAATGGAGGGGATAAGAAATGAGGTAGAGAGAGTGATTTTAGTGGAGGGTGTAAGATCATGATTTTGTCGGTAGAGCATGCCTAGTTTCTGATGGGGTTTTTTTTATATTTAATTGGAGGTGGGAACTGAATTTAAGCTGACTGTCAATTTGGATCCCTAGTACATTGGCCTCTGACACCAGTTCCAGAGATGTGTTGTTATGGCTAGTAATAGAGAATGTGTTTGTATTGAAAGAGGGGACTTTAGAGGGAGTAAATACCATTAATTTGGTTTTAGAGGCTTTAAGTGCCAGGTGATTTTTTTTCATCCATTGTTCAGTGGTTGAGAATGCATCTTGAGTAAGCTTTAGGAGTGTAGGAATGGATGTGGCAGAACAGATAATAGTTGAATCATCTGCGTATTGGATGATATTTGAGAAAGGGATAGAATTGCGGAAGTCATTTATAAATATATTAAAGAGGAGGGGACTTTCTTTTCCGGTTAACACACCACCACCCAACCAAGAAGGGTTAAGACCACTAATACAGCAGAAGGGGGCGAGACCTAAAGACAGTTCCTCCATTGTTAACCAAGGTTTTTTACCCTTTCCTGTAAAATTTCGGGCACAGAACCGAACCAGATCGAACAGCAGGGAAAGAAGGAAGAGGAAATACTCTGAAGAAAATGCGGAGGTAAGGAGAAAACAAAGGAACTAACTGACTTAATTTTTAACTTTTCTAGTCGATCACTTAATGAGTACGAAACCAGCCTTTTAAATAGAGGCTTATCATTTGTTCCAACACAGTCAAGCAGTCTATCAGAATTATTGATAGACCTACGACTATTCTCTAGAAATGTATCATTGAAATTACTGTTCAAAGACAAATCTGAAACTACTCAACGGACTAATGAATATTTTAAGAAACCGAGTGTGTTTACACCTGAGATTCCATTAATTGCTTTGTGCAAGTCTGTGAACATGAGTTCTATAACTATTTTTCCAATTCTACAGGTTTTAACATGAAATGTCATTTATATCACAATTTAAGTTATAATGAAAAAATAGCACTTGAAAAACTTAAGAAAGATGTTGATTTGATTATCAAACCTGCTGACAAGGGTGGTGGCCTTGTCTTGATGGACACCCTCTTTTATAATGAGCTGATGTACAACTTGTTAAATGACAGAGAAAAGTATGCAATTCTAAATGACTTGGATCTAGATAAGTTAATTTTTCAAGTTCATGATACCCTATACGATTTATTGATGTGTAGACAGTTGACCAAGGGGCTATATGATTATTGTCTCATTGAATATCCATTAGTTCCGTTAATAAAGGGACTTCCGAAAATTCACAAACAACAGTTTCCCCCACCATTATGTCCAATAGTAGCAGGGAACAAATGGTTGACTGAAAACATTTCCATCTATATAGAATCTAAACTAGGACTCCTAGTAAAAAATATTCCAAGCATACTGAGAGATACCCAGCAATTACTAAATGATTTAACTCTCATAGATATAGATGCAGCCTTAACATCACGCTTGCTTTTAGTAGCAATGGATGTCAAGAACTTATTCACGGTCATACCGAATGATCAGGGCATAGAAGCTATTAGAGAAGTGATGTGTAGAAATAATACCATAGACAAGGATACACAGTCCCTTATTAGCACCTTCCTAGACCTAGTACTTAACAACAATGTTTTTTCTTTTAATAACAAGTTCTATAAACAAGTGTGGGGGGGTTGCCATGGGCACTCCCTGCGCTAATTCATACGCTAATCTTGTTATGTATAATTGGGAATACCATTATGTTTTTAACAGATATATCAAGAAAATATAGTGCTATACAGGTGCTTTGTAGATGATATTTTTGTGTTATGGAGAGGTGACATTGATGCTCTACAGGAATTTCAAACATATTTAGAATCCACTACTGATTTTTTGAGATTCACTTTAGAATACTCTGATACATCCATTCATTTCTTGGATGTCACCATTTCCATTAATGTTGATTCCATTCTAACTACTAGGATATATAGGAAGAAATGCTGGAAGAATGCAATCCTTCAATATAGTAGTATGCATCCTAGACACATCTTCGCTAACATAATTAAAAGCCAATATATGAGGGTTCGTAGACTTTGTAGTAATGAGACTCAAAAGAACCAAGAAATACTGAATTTGAGAGATTTATTTTTGATGAGAGGATATCCTATGAATTTAGTAGATAGAATTATGAATGAAACTACACTATCCATTGATAATGTCTATAACCAAGATAGACATACATTCAGGTCCAAGACAGTTATAAAAAGAGATAAAATTAATGAAGAATGTAATCTGTTTCAACATTCATCTGATTGTTCTGAACCTAGGACACATACTCCTTTTGTCACCAGATATACCAATGACAATCACAATATTGTCCAAATTATAAAAAGAAATTGGAATATTTTAATAGTTAATCAGGACATTAAGAAAATAGTGGGTAGTACACCCAGTTTTTGCTACAAGAACAACAAAAATTTAAAGAGACTTTTATGTAATGATAGACTCATCAAAGGAAACATAATGGATAGAACATGCCAACCAGGGACCAGACCCTGTAATAAATGTAATATGTGCAAGCATATTACAGATACACATTTTTATATACCAGGGCTCAACCAGGATTATTATTTCAATGTAGAAGCCAGCTGTGATACCTTTAATGTTATTTACCTGGCCACATGTGATAAATGCCAGGCATATTACGTAGGTTTGACCACAAGGGAACTTAAGAAATGAATTTACAACCACATATATGAGATTAGGAAAGTAATACTGACCAATGCTTTAGCAAAACATGTGAATGACTATCATGATCATAAATTTTATTTTCGGGTAATAGATGTGGTTAGAAGGATAAAAAGAGGAGGGGATACCATGGTACACTTAGAGAACATAGAACTTGAATGGATCCTGAGGCTTAGAGCTCACATATCTCTGGGACTCAATAGCATGGTTAGTTTGAAATCGGTACTAGCCTCAAGATAGCTCAAATAACGTTTGACTTTTTGAGAAACTTAATTCTTCTTTATATAAAAAAGTCTGATATTCTCATACCAACAGTTAGTTTTGTTTGTGAATATTTCATAAACTATGTTAGTATGTAATTATTAAGTTAATATTGATATATATTTATAGATCTATATGATGTCACTTTTCAAGTATTATACATTTAAAGAAAATGTTTAGTGGTTTGGAAGTGTTATGTTCTATTAGTTGATTTATCAGTTATCACAACATGTTTTTATGGTTGGTTTATATATGTATGTCCTTCGTATTTTTCACATACACATACACTTATATATAATTTTGATATAATATATTCATATTTATATTCACATTCTATTTATTTATTCCATATAATGCACACCATCATATTTAATGTACATATATTCATACTTTTATATAAATATGGCACACTTTCAGTGTATTTAATGCTATTTATATACATAGATACATCTAGATAAGTCTCTATATGTATATGTATATTTTTTGTACTTTTTGCATTTTTAAAAGTATACATTTTTATGTAGTTGCTATTTGTTTTATTCTGCTTTTGAAAGTTTTTATTTTAATGAAGCATTCATCTATTCGTATTTATATTGAGTAGCACACATTTATTTCTCTATAAGAGAGCTAAAGCATTGGTATACATATGTTTTAATATACAGTTTTAAATGCAAGTCCTAAAGGCATTGTTTCTTTAACTAAATTGATGTTAAATGAACTATTGACTAATTAATTGATTAATTGAATGAAGAAATAGCGGGAAATTATGTGATAATTTTTACTATATAAGCACTTGATTCCTCACTAAATATTATAACCTGAAGAAGCATACAGTCCGTATGCGAAAGCGCTTGTTATTTATAAATAAAATCTTATTTTTACATCGTGGTGATCTTCATTTGGTGTTCCTGGGAAAGAGGAGGGGACCCAGTATGGAACCTTGGGGAACTCCAGTTGGGGTATTGAGGAATGAGGTGGTGGCCTTTTTCCATTTTACTGCTTGATATATATTGGATAAGTAGCTGGAGAACCAGTTTAGAGAGGAAGGTGATAGGTTAAGCTTAAAGAGTTTAGTTAGAAGTAGGTTGTGAGAGATAGTGTCAAAGGCCTTAGAGAGGTCAAGTAGTAGGGTAGAAACAATATGACCAGAGTCCCGGGCTTTATTTACAGTTTGAAGGAAGGAGAGGAGGGCTGTCATAGTGCTGTGACCTGGTCTGAATCCATGTTGTGTGGGAGTTAGTGGCTGATTATCTAAGAGATGTGGTAGGAGTTGTAGTTGGATATACTTTTCTAGGAGTTTTGAGATGGGAGACAGGATAGCAATGGGACAGAAATTAGTAACATTATTATTGTTGCCGCCTTTATGTAAAGGTATGATAAAAGCCTTTTTCCAAATTTGGGGTACTATGCTATCTTGGATAGTGCAGTTGATTAGAATGCTAGAGGGGTAGGCAATGGCTTCGGCAGCTATGCTAAGAAAGTGTGAAGGAATGTTATCTGGAGCATTAGAGCATGGCTTCAGTTTCTGAAGGAGTTTTTTATGGTAGATGTGGGTATTGGTTTTAATGAGAAAAGTGGGGAATGGGAAGAAGAGCTATTAGAGGGTGATGATGATGGATCAGAAATGAGAGTAGAAGTAGAAGTGGAGGGTAGAGTGTTAGTAGAGGAGGATGGGGGTGAAGTGGAGGGCGTGGTGATGTTAGAGAATGATGAGGTTAGTTTGGAAATAGAATCAATGAAAAAAGAGTTAAATTGTGTACCCAAATCTATATCGGGAGCATTAGGGTCTGGGGTGGGGTTGTCTGTTTTGCTGGGATTAAGCAGGTTGGAGATTCCTTTCCAGAATTTCTGAGGGTTTGTTTTATTATTGTTTTGGAGTATGGAGAAGTAGTTTTGTGGATCAGTGATGATGATCTTTTTCACTTTATTTCTAAGTGTTTTGTATTCATTATGGATGAGGGGAGTCCTATTTTTCTGGTAATGTGCCCAAACTTTATCTCTGTGTTGCATGGTTGCTAGTGTATTTTTGGTTAGCCAAGGGGCAGTTTTGATTTTTATTCTTGTTGTCCTTAAGGGAGCATGGTAGTCTAGAAGGTTTAAGAAGGTTGAGTTAAAGTGGGCAACAGCATTATCTAGAGATAGTGTTTTTAGAATGTTCCAATTTATTGCTTTTACAGAGTTAGAAAAGGTAATTGGGTTAACGTTTTGTTGGTTGCAAATAGTAATATAATTGTGTGTGCGATGTAAGGGTAAGGGGAGTCGATGTGTGAAGGTGGGTAAGTGGTCACTAAGGGGATCGGGAAGTGTACCACTGTCATAGAAGTAATGGGGATGAGACACTAAAATCCAGTCTAGAATACTACCACTAGAGAGGTTTTTTGAGGGGCGGGTTATAGAGTTGATTAGCTGTGAAAAATTGTAGAGGTTGATGTTAAGTGGGTTTGTGGGAGACTGAATGGAGGACCAATTGATATTCATGTCTCCTAAGATTATTGTTTCATTGCTAATGCTGGTGGAGAGCCAGGAGAGGATATCTTCAAGTGTAGAAATATTATCACCTGGGGGGATGTAGAGGGAGGCTATACATATGTGCTTGTGTTTGTTAACTTGAAGTAGCGTTAGGAGTAATTCAGTGTTATTGAAGTGAGGAGTAGGTTGTTTATAGGGAGTAACTGACCAGGAGGATGAGTATAGGAGAGCTACTCCTCCCCCTTTTTTGTGGGATCTGTCTTTTCTAATGATAGAATAGTTGGGTGGTATTAATTCAGAGTCTTTTATATTGGATTTTAACCAAGTTTCAGAGATGGATAGGACATCAGGTTTATTATGTATAAGCCAGGCATGGAGGTTTTGGATTTTGTTAACTATACTTTGGGAGTTTAAAGAAGTAAGTAGTATGGACTTGTCTATAGTGGATGAGGTGGGGTGGCAGGGTTAGGATGAATATCTCCTGATAATAGAATGGTAATTAGATATAGGATTGGGTTACAGAGATAATTGGACTGTTTAGAATATAGATTGAGCTTGATTATGATTATGAAGGATTTGCTAGTTACTACGGGGGTAGAATTTTTATGAGGGGTAATAAGTTTATATGGAAAGAATAGAAGGTTTTTTATAGGATATAGGTGGGGAGATATTGGGGTGTGTGAGTAAAAGAGAGGTGAGGTAAGATGATTGGTTACATGGAAGGATTGTGAGTGGCAGGTATTAATGGGCTGGGTGAGGTAGTAAACATAGGATATGTTGAGGAGAAGTAGTAGTAAAATGGAGATGGATGAGGGTTTTGAAAGCATGATTAAATGGGGCTGCTAAGAGTTGGTATGTTGTTGCTGAGTTATTGTAGGTGCAACAGTGTTGCATGTACAGAGGAGCAGGTAAGTCCCTAATGTTCATAAGGGAGTGGATAGTTGAGTGATTGTTGATATGGGTGGGATTAGGGAGTGGGTGTTGACAGAGTAATGGAAACTAATTGGCTAGGTAGGGTATTCTAGGTGAGTTGAGTGATGGTTAATATGGGCGGGATAAGGGAGTGGGTGTTGCCAGAGTAATGGAGACTAATTGGTTAAGTAGGGTAGTGGGTGTGGTTATGAAGGAATAAATGTAGAGGTGGTGGGGGCAGGTGGGATATGGGGCCAAGGTATGGGGAGCAGAGTGAGCCCACAGGGAGAACGGAGCGGGTTGAACCAAGGAAGGAAGGATAAGATCGAGAACCTATCAGTGGGGTGTTGACTGCAGAAGGTAAGTACAGGGGACAGGATAGATTGGACTATGATGTTTAAGAAAAGAGAGAGAAAAAATAGAAAAGTTAGAACTTAAACTGAATACAAGAAAGTAAGTGAAGTGGGAAGTCAAAAATTGTGGGGAGAGGGTGCCATGTAGTGGACAAATGCTGAAGTGCACCTGTGGCTCCACCAGGGCAATCCCTGGACTGGATTGCATTGAGGAGAGAAGGAAGCTAGTATAAATTAGGGAGCTAGAAGAGGGGCAAGTATGGAGATCCAAAATTAAGAAGAAGGGTTAGGCTGCCGGCTTTCCTGGCAAGGGAGCATACTGAAACACCTAGAAGGGCTTTAGATAAATATAGTAGTACAAAGGATTAGCAGCAGTTGCACATACTTCCTTAGTTCCTTCTAGGAGAAGCTTGGTTTAATTCCCATAAAGGGGATGAGGCAGGAGAGCTTGTGTTATTTTAGTTTAGGTCTAAGCGTCCACTCAGGCGTAGTCACAGAGGGTAATGCAGGGCAAGAAAGTAGTTCCTTCTAGGAGAAGCTTGGTTCAATTCCCATAAAGGGGATGAGGCAGGAGAGCTTGTGTTATTTTAGTTTAGGTCTAGGCATCCACCCAGGTGTAGTCACAGAGGGTAATGCAGAGCAAGAAAGTTCCTTAGTTCCTTCTAGGAGAAGCTTGGCTCAATTCCCATAAAGGGGATGAGGCAGGAGAGCTTGTGTTATTTTAGTTTAGGTCTAGGCGTCCACCCAGGCGTAGTCACAGACAGTAATGCAGAGCAAGAAAGTTCCTTAGTTCCTTCTAGGAGAAGCTTGGCTCAATTCCCATAAAGGGGATGAGGCAGGAGAGCTTGTGTTATTTTAGTTTAGGTCTAGGCGTCCACCCAGGCGTAGTCACAGAGGGTAATGTAGGGCAAGAAAGTTACTTAGTTCCTTCTAGGAGAAGCTTGGCTCAATTCCCATAAAGGGGATGAGGCAGGAGAGCTTGTGTTATTTTAGTTTAGGTCTAGGCGTCCACCCAGGCGTAGTCACAGAGGTAATGTAGTGCAAGAAAGTGTAGGTGCAGACGCCAAAGCCAAGGACTCACAGCAGCCAAGATTGAGCGTAGGTATGTAATTCATGTCCCCATATAAAGGGATGCAGATGGGAGGATGGAGGTATGGGGAATATGAATCACAACAGTAGGCCTGTAGTAGATCTATGGTATTTACATTTTGGTGATACTCTGCTGTCCAACAGCTACAGGCATCCCTCTCAACCATCCCTGCTTCAAATCACATCTCAGCTCTGCCTCTGTTACTCCCTCCTACAATGGCCGGCTGTTGTAGGAAAGCTAGTGGAGTACATGTCAGATATAGTGACACTAAGTAAGGGTTTTCACACTTGTAATATCAAACAATGTACTGTAATTCACCTCCTCTCAGTCAATGTCACACATAAATAGCTTTGACATTGTAAAGGTGTCCCTGACTGTCCATGATGTACTCTGGCTAGAACACTTTTTTTGTTGAAATTTGTCCCTCATTGGTTGAGAGCTATGGCTAACATACCTGTCAACCCCTACAGCAGGAATTTAGGTCAAAGCCATAATTAATAGGGGAACACACGCCCAAACCCAACAACAGAGGATACATATTAGCCATACAAAGTAAGACTGTGAATAGACTAAAAGATATTACTGCATGTGACAGTCAGATTCTCTATTTATATTCTGACCACAACCATCAGTGATTGGCCAACCATTTGTCAGACGTACACATGTTTGTACCAAAAGGACTACATCTATGAGATACACGTTTACATTCTGCGAACATCTGTGTAGCTCAGAGGTATGATGCCTACAGCGCACATATACTACAGCAGATCTTCATTGCTTTCTGTCATTGTGGCACACTGATGTTACTGGACTGTCCCCATATAGTTGTTGTAATAGCACACAACTATTTGTCCGACATTGGACGTATGCATATGACATATTAGTGGGAATTTGTCTGTAGGGGACACACCACAGTAAACTGCAGTGATGGGTGTAGAGACATACAGCAGAATCTGTCATGGCACACAGGGACATACCCAGTACTGCTACTACCATGGTGATAGCTACACATGCAGTATGTTGATAGACTGTGGGGTATGGCGCTTGAGGAACTGGTGGACAGTGCAGTCCATTGTGGTTGTGCAGGGTCTGTACATAGTGGATGTCAACATATTTGGTCCTGTAATGTGTTCCCCTCTTGTTGTCTTTCAGGAATAATGTATCACATGAGGCACACACCATCCACAGCTGCAGAAACTGATGTTATCCTGGATGACCTCCAACTGAATCATCACATTCTGCTTTCTAGGGGTCGCCAAAATCATGACCAGCATGCAGCATTGTGGGATGACCTTGTTAGGGTGGTTAACCACACTGGCCAACAGGACAGGACCTACGAGCAGGTTCAACACCAGGCCACAGATATGGTGACTGCTGCATGGCAAAGGGCAGCTGCTGTGGCTAGGGATCATGCTGCCATCAGTGGAAGGCCTGCAACACAACAACCACTCTCAGCCACAGAGGAATTCCTGGCAAACCTAGAATCAACCACCAGCTCTCAAGCATCCATCATGCCATATCCTGGTGGTGGGTGCCATAGCACCTACATTAGAGGAGTGTCCAGATAAGCTTACTGTGTTCACCGGTGTAATACTGTATCAATCATTGTAGCAGGCTCTGCATACCAGTACATGAGTATCAGGTTTATTTGCATTGGGGGGAGGGTTGATTTTAACGCACAACTGTGCACACATACTCAGAATGTCAGCAATGTAGGCAGTATCACATTAACTACTGTGCATGTGGATATACGCAAATATTACCTTGTAACACTGCAACATGTGGTATTACTGAAAATACCTCTCCCTCACCTTTTAATAGGTTCATGAGGTGTGGATGGAGTCAGTGTTCCTGTACCTGGTAAGTGTGTTACTGTTGTTTTATGGATCATATATACTCTAAAAATGTTAAGGACTGCCGTTTTGCCATAGGCACAACTGTTATGCTTAGCCACAGTAGAAGAGTTGTATGTTCCATTTTGGAGCAGTTGACTACAGTGCATACAGTGGGTAATCACAGCTGGACAAACAGTAACACATTTGCACTTATAGTTATGAACAACTATGCAGCCTGCTATACAGGAGGGAATTACCTCTAGATGCCTGTTCACACACAGTAGAGAGATGGTACATACCAAAGGCAGTGATACTACAACTGGCATATTATTCACAGGATAGGTGTACTGCTTTTTTTGTGTAGTTCTATCACATATACTGTCATATTACGTAACTCACAGGTGTATTGTACTGGCAACATTAACCAGATGTAGCTGAAGTGCATGCTAAAAATGGCCTATCTTGTTTATGTATGTTGTGTGTTGTGCATGAGATTAATGATGAGAAGATGTGGGATGTGTAATACAGTTCTGGCTCCTCATCTGTATGAGTTTGTGTGGATTACCATACACAATAGTGTAGTTAGTAACGTACTGATTTTTTCTTCATCTTCACAGGTGAATGGGGGTTGGAATCTGTCCTTGTCACAACATGATGTCAGTGTCCCATCAGACTCTGATGATGATGATGGCCATAGTGAGGCACAGGTGCCGATGACAGAGGCTAAATTTGTCCTAGTGGTTGACATCCCTCTTCCGCTCTCATTGATCCCACACAGAGTCAGTATGCCCACACATACTCATTCCCCAGTGGCCACAGATATTGGATTGTCAGAGGGTGGTGACATTGAACATGACACTGTGACAACTATGGCATCAGTGAGGGTAGACACTGGCCACAGCCAGAGATCAGGCAAGGTCCAACACAGGCAGACTGACAGGGGGTGCTCAAAGGAGAACTGCTGCCTATCCACCTCCTGTCACAGGTGTCACATCACTGATTACTCACTGCATGTTTTGGGTCATCATGGAGGTACAGGCACATTCTGAATACAACACCAGACAGATGCTCAGGGGTTATGGATACAGCACAGTCTGACATCTGTGACTGCCTCCACCACGTTGGGGATGCCATGGATCATTTCACTGATGTAGTGGACAGATGGTGGACTGAGACAGTGTCTGTTTTTGACTGCATATTGTCTGTGCTGGAACATCTGGTTGGAGAGGAACATCTGACATGTGGACATAGGTCAGCAACACCATATGGTGAGAGTCATCGTGGACTTGCACACTCACACTCCTGTAGTAGCAGTACCCCCAGCACTACAGAAGAAAGTATGCTGTCCACAACATGATGTGGCAGGCCATGAGCATGTGGTTCTGGATGGTCCTGTGGGGGACATGGGCCCAGCAGAAAGCAGTCACAATTAGCTATTAGCATCGCAATTAAACCTTGGGCATGGTGGTGCCAGTGCCACTCCTGACAGAGCCAGTTCCCATGTTCATAGCTGGAGACAGTGAACTGTCCACTCTGCCATGTACGGTCCACAGCTGTCCAACATACACACATGTAGAGCTAACAGTGGGCTTGACTGTGTATATGCACACCCTCAAACATCACTGTCACATGCAAGTCACCAACAGACAGACATGGCATCTCTCCATGGGCCATCTAACCAGCCCCCCTTTCTGACCAACACACATGCTGTCAACTGTTTGGCACAGCGGAGGCCTCTGGCACTCCCACACCACATCCTGTGCATGTGATACCTGTGCCACATTATTGCGATCCATGCCATTGATGCAGGGGCATCCACATATGTGTCTGATGCACTTGATACCTATATTACAGTACATGTACTTGTGTAGTGCAGTATTGTTATGCCATGGCAGGTGTGGGCCATGACAGGTACTATGTGCTGGCATGTGTCATGAATACACAGGAAACCTTGTGTATATTAGTTGCATGATGTTAGACTGGCAGTAGTGTGACAGAATGACAGGTGTATCACAGGCATGTGTATGTTTCTCTTTCAGAGGTCTGAGTGGTTACACTATGGACATATAGCAGCAGTACAGTGGCACAGGATGCCATGCCATGGCATCATAGCAGAAATAAGAGGTCAACAAGGTACAGCAGTATTCATGTATGATTCCCTAGGTGCAAATGTGTAGAGGGGCATGTCTGGGACACTGAAGGTATTCAGCGTAGTTATGCATTCATAGTTTCTGACAAGATCAGCTACTGTTATTATGTGTCACATGTGTTTTATGAATGTATGAACCTAGATGGTGGCAGACATCAGTTATGCCTATATAGACGATGGCAATATAGGACCAGCAGCTTGTCACAGGGCTGCAAAATGTATAACCATTGCGCAGAAATAGCCCACAGGGGCATGTGCATAGTGATGCAAGAGGATATATCTGTACCTACAAAGAGAGTTGGCTAGTGTGAGATTAGAGCCCCTACCTATTTACTACTACACACTAGAGCTCACAGTTGGCTGAGGTGAGATTATGACCCTTACCTATCTAGTGACACACACTATAGCTTACAGTAATTATCAAATGCACCATGGAGATTACTTGAAATTATATTTTCTGTCAGTGCTGTTAAGGTGGATAACATCAGCAGGCCTCGTAAAGGAAGCCACAGTTGAGGAAAGCAGCTTAGTCACAGGGCCATAAAATGAATAATCATTGCATAGACATAGGCCAGATGGGCATGTCTTAACTACTGCAGGAGCTATATCTCTGCACACACACACACACACACACACACACACACACACACACACACACACACACACACACACACACACACACACACACACACACACACACACACACACACACACACACACACAGTCACCTATTGTGAGATTAGAACCCCTACCTATCTAGTAGTACACACTATATACACACACACACACATATACGTATATATGTATATATATATATATATATATATATATATATATATATATATATATACTTGTAGATAACAGGAATGACAACTTAACTGTTGCTGTGTGTCTACAGTATGTAACTGTGTTATGTAGATATATGTAGGCTATATCAGTCTACACATTTATTTAGCTAGATATGTGTGTGTGTGTATATATATATATATATATATATATATATATATATATATATATATATATATATATATACACACACACACACACACACACACATATATATATATTTTATATATATATATATATATATATATATATATATATATATATATATATGTGTGTGTGTGTGTGTGTGTGTGCCACATACTGATAGATAGGGTAATCATGTGTGAGGGGGATAGAGAGAAACTGATATGTATACATAGATGTCTGTATGTACAGACATATTTCCACATAACAGTTCTTTGGGACGGAAGAGGCAACAGACATGGGCTCAAGTTAGCTAAGTGTATGAGCATGCCCAGTGTGACTGTCAGTACTTACAAGGTGACTCCAGGCCAGACCTACCTGTACTCCAGTCTAGGACTGGCTGCTGCACCTGTTTCCACAGTCCAGCACCTCCCTTATATTTTGTTCAAGGCATTCCTTGGCTGTTTGATGAACGTAATATGTGACTCATACCTATCAACTGTACAGATTGTAATAGAATGTCCAGAGTTTTGTATCATATTTGTGGTACGTTTTACATAGCATCATGGTTTTCTGGCACATTAGTGGCAACTCATGATAGATTGACATTAGAAAATAATGACAGACATTTGAGTTTCTGACTCCATACACATCAGGAGATTCATGCTAATGCACAACCTGTTATTCTACCAACTTTCTACATTTATCCGGGCAATAGTAAATAGTTATCCTTATATTTTGGGCCTTTGTCCCAGTATTATTCATGGTTTTGTCCAGATTTCTTGCTCTAATATGTTGAGAAGTATGATGTGACTGGGGTACATGATATCATACCACACACATGACATCAGTCCTCATACTTTTCACTTTACATGTTTTTATAGAATGTCAAGTATTCTGCCCCATATGACTGCTCTGTTCCTCATACAGTTGTGGTTTTCCGATTACATACTGTGAAATGCAGTCCACTGAATTGTTGTAAGTACTGACATAGTTAAGTGATGGCCTTTATGTCTTACAGCTAATCTGACCTGTTGCAACCTGCTGTTATACTAGCCACCTTCTAGGTTATTCAGAGCATGTATAATGTCTGTCTGTAGGTTTGGTCTTCTGTCCACCCATTTTCTCTGGCTTTGTCCAGCTTTCTTGCAGTAAAAGATTGCCACATTATGACAGTCTGTGGTACTCTTACCATATGAGTAACTCACATGCAAAAGTTGTAGATGCTGCCAGCTTAGAACCATCAACACTATCACTCACACTAATGTCCTCAGTCCAGTGAGCCACACCAGCCACCAGAAAGAGAGATTTAATTCCTTGCACTATCAACAGCATACAGACATATACTATGACCACTGTGTTTTGTGGGAACTACCTGTAGCCAGGTTCTATGTCACAGCCCTGGGATTGTGTGGTCTGCTGATTTATCCTTGCAAACATAGTTGTTACTGTAGTTGTATAGAAACACTGATGTGTTGGGGGTGGGGGATGACCAGCCCATGCTCTGCTGGCATAGACAGCCATGTAACTATCCTGTAACCCCACTGTTTGGCATCTCCCTTGTCTAATGTAGTAGAGTTTCCAGCCATGTGATTTAGTGAATATTATGTGGCACACACTATTGGATACAGTACTTGTTATCCCAAGTGGATGTTAGATCTCTGCAAGTAGCCCAGTAGCCTACTATATTCCCTTACATACATGCATCAGGCCCATACATATGCTATTATAGTCTAGTACCCCATACAAGTGCTGTATAGAAGACTAACTTACCTTGCGAATGCAGCAATTGACAGACCTGTAGTTTGGGGCTGACTCTGTCTGATGTATGCAGTACAGTCACTGCATGTGTACCTACAGGTTGTGTGTGCTGCCTGACATCATTTTACTATATGTATGTGAGTCAGAGTAAGGTGTCAGTCCCTAGGGCACTAGGTTGTCAGTGCATGTGCTATGCACTGTCTCTTGGCCAAGGCCAGGGCATACTGGGCATGCCTACATCTGCCTACAGGGACAACTTCAGGGGGTTCCTCCTCCAAGTCCCACTGTGGGTATGGCTGTGGGGACCTAGGCACTGGTAGGGGGCTGTGTATCCCTTGCCTTTGGTGATTCTGTGACAGCTCTTTCCACAGAATCATATTGTGCAAAATGGCACATACTGTAAACATCTGTGCACATGTGGCTGGAGAGTACTGCAGGGACCCACCAGATATATCGAGGCACCAGAACATTGATTTCAGCAGCCCAAACACATGTTCTATAATGTTCCTAGTTTCTGCATGTGCTTTATTATGGCATGCTTTGGTAGGTGTGTGTGCATTATTGCTGAGTGTCATCATCCATGATTCCAATGCGTAGCCATCATCACCCAGTAGATGGCCGTATGGGATGTCTCCCCAGGCAAACATCTGGTACAGCTGTGATGCATGCTAGATATGGGAGTCATGATAACTGCCAGGACTGCCAGCACACACATTCATGATAATGCTCTAGGCTTTGCACATGACCTGGCAGTTGATGGAATGATATCCCTTCCACTTGATGTGGAGTCTACCCTCCTCAGTGGGTGGTGCTTTGATGTGTACATGAGTGCAGTCTATGGCACCCAGTACCTCAGAGTAGTGTGCTACATGGTAGAAGAGTCACATACTGCTAGCCCTCTCCTCAGGGGTGTGGGGTAAATAAATGTGCTAACTAGCATGTGTTAGCATGGCATCCAGGAAAAGGTGGAGTACCCTGGATACTGATGCCTGTGAGACCTCCATTATGCCCTCAATTGGTCTTTGGAAAGTACCTGTAGCTAGTATCCCAAAGGCTACACATACCTTTGTTTTGACTTGGATGGGTTCCCTTCTGTTGGCTCTGGGTCTGAGTTGAGGGTGGTAGAGCTCAGTGAGTTCTTGTAGTATGTCCCTGTCCACACTGTAGCACTCTACAATCTGCAGCTCTTGCAACTCCTAGAAGGTTACCCTGGGGCTAAACACTCTTCTCCTTCTCAGTCTAGGCCTATTGTCAGCAGCAGCATCAGCACTGACCTTAGTATCTAGCACATACAGATGTAGTAGACCTGCATCAGCACTGACCTCAGTATCTAGCACATACAGATATAGCAGACCTGCAGCAGCATCAGCACTGGCCTCGGTATCTAGCACATACAGACATAGCAGACCTGCAGCAGCATCAGCACTAACATCAGTATCTAGCACATACAAATATAGCAGACCTGCAGCAGCATCAGCACTAACATCAGTATCTAGCACATACGGATATAGCAGACCTGCAGCAGCATCAGCACTGGCCTCGGTATCTAGCACATACAGACATAGCAGACCTGCAGCAGCATCAGCACTAACATCAGTATCTAGCACATACAAATATAGCAGACCTGCAGCAGCATCAGCACTGACCTCAGTATCATGCACATACAGACATAGCAGACCTGCAGCAGCATCAGCACTAACATCAGTATCTAGCACATACAAATATAGCAGACCTGCAGCAGCCCCTAGCATTGTCTCAGTTAAAATTCCCAAGTCTGTACTCCACTGGTGCAGAGTATCAGGGAAAAATCAGACTGTAGGGTATATGCATTCTTTATAGCACTGTGCCCTGGGTACAGCTTGTGTGATTGGCTACCTATGGTGCATTCCACCTGCCAACTATATCATTAAGATGTTTTAATGGCCTAATTTAAGTGCAACTGGGGTCATCAGTAATTAATATATCATTGGTTTCCCAGACTTTTTTTTTTCTTTTTTTAACAGCCTTTCCTGCTTAGCACTGAGGCATGCCACGCAAACCCATGCCACAGGTATAAACAATGCTCAGCAGTCACTAGACACACCCCCCATAAACGGGCATGCTTAGCACAGAGGCATGCAGTAAAAACATGCTCAAACCCACTGAAACACATGCCCCAGAGGTAAGCAAATCTTAGCAAGCACTGGATGCAAAACCTTGCTGAGCAGAACACCGTGCAAATGGGCACCACTAAGCTCCAATGAGCTTAAAGGCATGTGGATACACCCCCTTTTGATGCCAGCTACCTCTTCTGTGGACACCAACACAGTTCTGGACCTACATGGATTTGATCTGTGGGCACGGATACCCATTTTTGCTATTCAGTAAACCCAGCTCATTTGCATAGAGATCTATGCACACAACCTGGAAGCTGCATTATTCCAGGCCCTGCCTCCTTGGCAACCACAGCAGTCTACCATTGTACATACTCCATGCATGGTCCTATAATGCATTATTGTCACATATATAATTTTCTTCGTTTTTACAAATTTTATTAATTTATTTATTTATTTACATAATGGCATGTTTGCCCAGGAGGCATGTGCAAACATAACCTGGGTATTAAAAAAGAAAAAAAAAAAATTACATTAATTTCCGTTATGTTTTGGACATACAGGGCATAGTTTTGCACATATCTGTGTCTGCTATGATATTTCTGTCCTTCTAACTGTACTTTTACAGCCCCTGTGCTCTATTTTGCATCCTGTACATGGAATTTGTTCATGTAAATTTCGGGCACCAGCACAGGGTCTGCAGGACTGCCTATCTGCTTGCTGGATCACTTCCTACCCTCATTTGTATGCAATTAACCTGCTTGTTAGGTGATTTACATGCCATGGACACTTCCGTGTTCGCATGCTCTTGCAGGCCCCTCAGCACTGTTTAATGGCTCGCACATCTGCTTACTTCCATGTAAGCACAATGCCACTATGCCTACATAGAAAAAACATCCATGTAGGCTTTATTAAATTCATTCTAGTGTAAAGTTAAGTGCTTGCAATACTATTTTGAATTTGTTGATGATGTTATATAGTTTATTACAAACACACAACTTTACCTAGTTTAATTTGGACTTGCAGTATGTGTATATGAATATGCAGGTTGTGTCAACATATATGTTTTTGTACTCAGACCTTTGATTTATTTGTGAGGAAAGCAGCCATACTTTCATTGCTGTGTTGTTTGGGTGATGAGTGGATCAAAAGTTTCAGTATGAATTTGGCATGTTGTTTTAGGTATGTGAATGATGCAACAGCAGGTATGCAGACAGCAATAGGACAACTTTAGCCATGAGGACAACCAAATGCTCATGACACCCCCAAGAACATTCAATAAATGTCTTTATGAAAAAGGAGACCCAAACAAGCTTAGAGGCCAAGGGCATGGAACCAGGTAGTTATGGATATAAATAATGTTGGTAAAAGGAACTGCCAATTAACACAGTGCAAGAAGGAGGCCAATTATACGGTAGGACATGCAAGATCCAAAGCAAGGTAGAATGTAGTTGCCCATGGCTGGACTGGGAGGGCACCAACAATTATATCTTTAACACCTGATGAGGAATAATTCATCTCCATTTTTGCAGATAATTATTAAACAGAAAACAACAGCACTGGAATAATCATAGGTGGTGTGGACACAGGCTATTACTCACATGTGCAATATCAACAGACATCTGCTCAACTAGACATCTGCTCAGGAAGGATGAAATACAATGATTAAATGTAACTCATGAAAATTACTATTAACAGGTGAACCATCCACTTCAATATATAATTGTATTGATGAACACAGTGTGCATGCTAGGTGTTCTCCATTATACATTACATAGCATACAGCAGTGTACCTCACCATCCGAGCAGTAACATATTGAATCAATTCTTTATGTAGACAGTAGAAAAACAAATAGTTCTGCTATATCAATAAATTTGTAGGATATCAGCAGCAAAATTCCTGATGATGATAATAACATAGTTATATTTATGAACCAGCCTGAAGAAAGTGGTAGACAGTCACCAAGTTTAGTAGCATGATCTCACATGCCACAACATGTTAGTAAGTCTGAATGAAGTGACACTGAATCAGAAAGTCAGTAACATGATTACATTACATTACAGGTTGAACAGGAAGACAACCCAAGCATCTCTACACCAGGATGTCAAAACCTACATGAACACTTTATGGATGACAGCAGAAATTCAGATGCAACAGTATCAATAGTGACACCTTTACAAAAGAGTGCTAGGTGCAGACATTTGTCACAGCTACCCCAGGACACATGCAGAACATTGGTTGGCCAGCAGTAAATGTCCCATGGCATTGTTAAGACTCAGTGTGCTGCCACACACAGAGTCAGCAAGAAATAGTCAGAGTCCTACAGGGTGCATGTGATGATTTTCAAGCATTACATGGAAATGGCAGATAATTGGGATAATGCCATGATCACATTAATCTGTACAATGGTTGCATAATAAGCATCCATGTCTGCCTCCATTAGTACCCTAGTGAGGACTTTCTAGACTCAAGTGGAGTCAGTGTTGGAAGTAAAAGTGGACAGACTACTGTCCTGACATGTGGGGCCATATCACATAGCACTACAAGTGCTTTGCAAGAAGATAGTATTACTATTGGGGGGAACAAACACAACAGAGTTCATGCAGGACAAGTCTGCAGTCATCTACATGTAGCACAGCCTCTCAAGGAGCTGGTCCCACAGGACTGTGAGATCAATGTCTGTAGGATCACGTATATCAAATAAGTCATGATATCACAGAAACAATTCATCCACTTCACATGACAGCCCCCACTCAAGATTTCATCCAGCATCACCTATCCTATCTTTACAAACTGTTATGTGTGACACATTTGACCCTGATATGCTGAGATTCAAGCTACACAATTCATGCAATTACATTTAGAATTCTACACTGAGATGTCAATATTTAACTGTAAAGGCAATGACTCATTAACAAAAAAGTTACAAAAATAAAATTATGACAAAAAGAAAAGAAAAAATATAGAATACATAAATGGAGACTGTAACACATTACTAGACAAGTATCGGCATGTGTTTTATTTTAATAATTATAGTTTATAAATAAAGGAAATTTTGGAAAGAATGCTGTATGTCATAACATTCGAATTGCACTAATTTATAGTATTATGGGCCTACCATTATCATGACTTTTCATTCAGAAATTTTACAACTGACAAATAATACCCAGAATATACAACTTAAAAAGAAAAAAAAAACTGCATGATTATCCAGCCATATAAACTAGTACTGTTGCCACTTTACCCTTAGTACTCCACAAATGATGAATCTCTGCAAACACAATTTCTTGCATATGAGAAAATGAAATAATCTAAAGTGCAGTGACTTAAAAAAGAACTAACATCTAAATCAAACTCAATACACACATGCATGTCAATGAAAGCATCTAAGTCAATAAGGAAAAAAAAAACTACAAGAATGCTTAAATCAGCCAATAAGAATAAAGCAAATGAGTGCAAAAAAATAAACATAAAATAAACTATGTTAATATTGCCAAATAGAGAGAAAATGCAGTACCTGAAAAAAATCATTAACTATAAAAATAACACTAAATATTCAGAAACCTTACCCCAGAAAACACTGTTATATGCCTTTAGTGACACTTGACCTAAGGTTATCTAATAAAACTACACTCTTCCTTTTTAGAACACCAAGACATTACTGCTACAGTTGTACAATTACACCACAAAATTCAAAACCACATATAAAAATAAATTAGAAATGGGCATGTAAACAAGTTTAGTTATTGAATAAAAGGAATATATGAGAGTCTTGGGTATAATAAAAGAAATATCTGGTTCTAGCAAGTATAGGAGTATGTATAATAAAAATATTTAGTGCTATGGAAATGAGAACTCAGATATCGGGATACACATTTAATTGCTGCAGGTCCATTGTCACATAATGAGAATCTACGGAACTGTTTAATACCTGCATCTGCAAACATCTTGGACATGTGACTCCACATTTCATTGTAAACCCAGAGTGATATATGGGCAGTAGCACCTACACTACAGGAACATTCTTTGAAATGTCACCTGAGGTGAACAAACCATGAATGTAATAAAGTTGGTGGCATAATTTCTCCTGACATAAAAACTTCCAGCCATTAGCCAAAGAGATGGTGTAATACTGTGTGTACTGAGATCATCAAATATGACGGTTTCATGGGCAATTGTAGATGGAGTCTAAATTAGTATATCATCAAAAGTGGAGTTATTATTACCTCGGGGTATGTATCTCCCTACTGTTGCTACAGATGTGTGAGTATTTAGCTTAAGTAGGGTAATGAGAATTTCTGAACTGAAGAATTTTGTGGTGTTATGTAAAAACAGCTATGACACCTGCTTTTATACTGTCTCTTTCTAACCTAATATTATTGTACCCAGGAGGTCCTATTTCTGCATCTTTTATGTATTTTTTAACCAGGTTTCAGTTGTTACTAATGTTTAATGTTTAATCTCCTTTGATTATGTTCTAAAATATATTTTAGCTGTTTAAGGCTGCTTTTCCAGTATCATCAATACATAGTTTTAGAGTTACGTTATGATATATTTAATTGCTGTTTTAGTGCATTGCTTCCATTCTTTTTCTTTCATCTGTTCCCCTTAGGGGTCACCACAGTGGATCACCTGCTTCCATTTCTTCCTGTTCGCTGCATCTTGCTCTGTCACACCAACCACCTGCACGTCCTTTCTCACCACACCCATAAACCTTATCTTAGGACTTCCTCTTTTCCTCTTACCTGGCAGCTCCATCCTTAGCATCCTTCTCCTAATATACCCAGCATCCGTCCTCAGCACATATCCAAACCAATGCAATCTTGCCTCTCTGGCTTTGTCACCAAACCATCCAACCTGAGCTGACCCTCTAATATGATGGTTCATAATCCTGTCCATCCTCGTCACACCCAATGCAAATCTTAACATCTTTAACTCTGCTACCTCCAGCTCTGACTCCTGTCTTTTTGCCAGTGCCACTGTCTCAACCCATATAACATAGCTGGCCTCACTACCCTCTTGTAGACTTTCCCTTTCACTCTTACTGGTACCCATCTGTCACAAATCACTCCTGGCACTCTTCCCCACCTATTCCACCCTGCCTGCACTCTCTTCTTCACATCTCTTCCACACTCACCACTATTCTGAGTTGTTGATCTCAAGTATTTAAACTCATCCACCTTCACAAGTTCTACTCCCTGCATCCTCACCATTCATCTATCCTCCCTGTCACTCACACACATATATTCTGTTTTAGTCAAAATGACCTTCATTCCTCTCCTCTCTAGTGCAAATCTCCCCCTCCCCAGGATCTATTCAACCTGTTCCTTACTCTCACTACAGATCACAATATCTTTGCAAACATCATAGTCCACGGGGTCATCTGCCTGATCACATTTGTTAACCTGTCCATCAACATTGCAAATACGAAAGGGCTCAGAGCTGATCCTTGATGTTATCCCACCTCCACCTTGAATGCATCCGTCACTCCCACCACAGATCTTGCCACTGTCACACTACCCTCATACATATCCTGTACCACTCTTACATACTTCTCTGCCACTCCCTACTTCCTCATAAAATACTACAACTCCTGTCTAGGCACCCTGTCATATGCCTTCTCTAAGTCCACAAAGACACAATGCAGCTCCTTCTGACCTTCTCTATGCTTCTCCATCAAAACTGTCAGAGCCAATATTGCATCTGTAGTGCTCTTTCATGGCATGAAACCATATTGTTATTCACTAATCATCATCTCACTACTCTTTCCAATAATGTCATGCTGTGACTGATCAATTTTATCCCTCTGTAGTTACTACAGTTCTGAACATCACCCTTATTCTTAAAAATTGGTACAAAAACACTTCTTCTTCACTCCTCAGGCATCCTCTCACTTTCCAAGATTTCATTAAACAGTCTTGTTAAAAACTCCAATGCCATCTCTCCTAAACACCTCCATGCTTCCCACAGATATGTCATCTGGGCCAACAGCCTTTTCTTTCCTTCATCTTCTTCATAGCTGTCCTTACTTCCTTCTTGCTAATCCATTGTACTTCCCAACTCACTGTCCCCCACATCATCCAACCTTCTCTCTCTCTCTCTCTCTCTCTCTCTCTCTCATTCTCTTCATTCATCAGCATCTCAGAGTACTCTCTCCATCTGCTCAACACACTCTGCTCACTTGCGAGTACATTTTCCTTGTTATCCTTTATCACCCTTACCTGCTGCACATCTTTCCCTGCTCAGTCCCTCTGTCTAGTCAATCACTACAGGTCCTTTTCTCCCTCCTTAGTATCCAACCTTTCAAACAACTCACAATACACCTTATCCTTAGCTTTTAACACCTCTTTCTTCACTATACACCTCATGCACTTATAATCCTGTCTACTTTCTTCATCTCTCTGAAAATTCCACTTCTTCTTTACCAACCTCTTTCTCTGTATACTCTCCTGTACTTCCTCATTCCACCACCAGGTCTCCTTGTCCTCCTTCCTCTGTCCAGATGTCACACCAAGCATCTTTCTAGCCATCTCTCTTACTAGCTCTGCTGTAGTTACCCACATATTCGGTATCTCTTCACTGCCCCCCAGTGCTTGTCTTAACTCTTCCCTGAACTCCACCTCACAATCACCCTTTATCAACTTCCACCATTTGATCCTTGATGCTGCCCTCACTCTCCTCCTCCTCTTCTTGATCACCAATGTCATCCTACAGACCATCATCCTATGCTGCCTAACTACGCTTCCCCTGTCACCACATTACAGTCTTCATTCCCCTTCAGACTACTGACCCTCCTATATAAGATATAATCCACCTGTGTCCCTATTCCTCCACTCTTGTACATCACGCTATGCCCCTCCCTCTTCTTAAAAATGCATATTCACCACAGCCATGTCCATTCTGTTTACAAAATCCACTACCATCTGACCTTCTGCATTCCTCTCCTTAACACCATACCTACCCATCACTTCCTCATCCCCTCTGTTCCCTTCACCAACATGCCCATTGAAATCCACTCTAATCACCACTCTCTCTCACCCTCGGGTACACTCACCACCACTTCATCCTACTCAGTCCAAAATTTTTCTTTCTCATCCATTGCACACCCAACTTGTGGCGTATATTATTTTTCATTATTATTTTAATGTGGCTTCCTGATAATTTTGTACACTGTCTAGGCACAAGCACTTAACTCATTCACTCCAGAGCAGCTCAGGAAAAGCTGCCTGCTGAATTCCACCATAGGAACAACAGAGCAGCCTGAGCTCATTTTCAGAAAATCCATTTGTAATACTATACAGAAAACAAATGCTCATAACTCTTTAACTATAAGAGCTACACTAAAAATGTAAACGCGAAAGTTGTTCAGCAGACACTGACCTTTCCAACAGTGTAAATGTTGATAGTGCATATCAAAGTCATAATGAAATATTTGGCAAGGAATGCTGATATTGTGCAATTTTTTAAATTTTTTGGAAAAGCAAAGCACAATATCTTGGTCTATGTACCATGCAGACCCATACAATTTGAATTTAATTTGTTAGTATGAATGTCAGCTTTAAAATGATACTTTAACCATAACTGTGTGACACTCCTTTCATGAGATATTCACAGAAATATGATTAATATATTATTTCTCATAATTGATAAATAAACAAAGCATAGTATCTCATCACCTGTAACAGACAGAGCCTACATATCAGTGTAGAAGTTGTGCATCTGAATGTCAGCTTCAAAATGATGCATCATTTGTGTGATTACCATGGTCCCCTCGCAAAGATATGGGCATAATAATGAGAAGTATTGTAAATGTATAATTTTCATATTTGTACAAGACTAAACAAACTGTGATATCTGTACGTGTGTACAGTGCCTAGACACAGTTCTTTTACCATGATGTAAGGAGTAACATTGTCTTCAAAATGATGCATTATTTCACACAATGTGGTGCTCCCTTGCAAAGTTATTTACCAAAATATGAAAAAAAATCATAATTTCCATAACCTAAGTCGGAAACAAACTTTGATATCTGCCTATGAGTACAACATACAGGTACCATTCTTTTACCATGTTAGAACTATAAATAATCTTTTCAAAATGAGGTATTACTTAGCACATTCAGATGCTCCCTTGTCAAGTTATTTACCAAAATATGAAAAAAAATCATAATTTTCATAACCTAAGTCCAAAACAAACTTTGATATCTGCACATGTGTCAAACATACAGGCACAATTATTTTACTGTGTTAGAACCAGCAATACTGTCTTCAAAATGAGATATTACTTGGCACATTCAGATGCTCCCTTGCAAAGTTATTTACCAAAATATGAAAAAAAATAATAATTTCCATAACCATAGGTCTCAAACAAACTTTGATATCTGCACATGTGTCCAACATACAGGCACAATTATTTTACCATGTTGAAACCAGCAATACTGTCTTCAAAATGAGGTATTACTTGGTACATTCAGCTGCTCCCTTGCAAAGTTATCTACCAAGGTATGAAAAAAAATCATAATTTCCATAACCTAAGTCTGAAACAAACTTTGATATCTGCACATGAGTACAACAGGCAGGCACTATTCTTTTCCCATGTTAGAACCATCAATACTGTCTTCAAAATGAGGTATTACTTAGCACATTCAGATGCTCCCTTGTAAAGTTAATTTACCAAAATATGAAAAAAAATCATAATTTTCATAACCCATGTCCAAAACAAACTTTGATATCTGCACAGGAGTACAACATAAAGGCACCATTCTTTTACCATGTTAGAACTATCAGTACTGTCTTCAAAATGAGGTATTACTTAGCACATTCAGATGCTCCCTTGCAAAGTTATTTACCAAAATATGAAAAAAAAATCATAATTTCCATAACCTAAGTCCGAAACAAACATAGATATCTGTACATGTGTACAACATACAGGCCCAATTCTTTTATATGTTGGAACTATCAATATTATACATATACACATACAATACATATTCGATTGTACATGCTAGCACTTTCCTGAAACAGTGCTTTCTCAGCATCTTCACCAGCTTCTTACCACAGTTATTTGCCAAACTCATAATAAAAATATATTTTACACAACACATTTCATAATAGAGTTGTACTTACCATACTGGTCCCTACTTGGTCATGGGTGTTTTCCATTCTTCTCACAAGCTGCATATTTCCAATCCTACATAGCTCTCCTCACACCATTGTGGATGTCAGTCAATAACAAGGCAATGCCTTCCTCAGTTAGGTGAACGCCATCCCTTCTGAACAGGTGAACATCTTTTGTGGTGATGCTGTCAGGACAGATTGTAGATCCACCGACCACACAAAATGACAATGTGGCCACCACGACTGCAGGTGTTCAAAAATTGCTCTGATTTGAAACCGCAGCCTTCCCAGTGGTTGACTGATGACATCATTCCTTCCAATGTGCAGCAACAAGGATGTTGGGCTCAGGGTAGATGGAACACTTCTCTTCCAACAACTGCAGTACTCTGCTCCAATGCATACCTCTTCTTGCAGTCCAGTATACCTTCAGACTGGATGTGGAGAAACTCATGTTGTACTGGTTTTCAGTTATGGAGGCATGGCTGGCAGCCCAGTGAATGTAGGAATGGCCACATACCCACACTCTCACTTGTCGTTCTCCTGCTCGTGAAGCCATGTCAGTGTCAGAATGTGGACAAACCTGTACAGCAAAGAAAATGCAAACAGTTTACTACTGATGTTTGACAGATCTATTGGAAAAGTACATATATATGTATATCATAATGCATTACCTGGTTAGACCATCCAAATCTTCACTCCTATCCACAGGGGCATTATTCTTATAAGTGGTGATGACGCTGCGGAGGTACATACCTACCACCCGTGAAAACACAAAATTACACACAACAACTGACAAGGGGGCACAGAAAGGGCACATGTAAAGATAAAAAACAGAGTAAGGACTGCAACTCCACTAATATGCCTAGGACAGGCACGGGACTTCAGGCCGTGGGTGTCTGAAGTGTGCCATACCTGTGCTGGCTACCCACTCAGACTGCTGGTAGCAGCAATGACTCCTGATTGCATGCAGTGCCAGCACTCTGCCTTACCTCTACCTTTTCCATGTACATGTCCTTTCGGCAATGGTCATAAGGACTCAAAGGGGGGAGCTAATGTAAAGGGTCTTACCCTGACCTACATACATTTACTACACCTGAAGGGAGGGAAACTAAGTGGAGAGCTCAACCAAGACAACATGTGAAAAGACTAATTCTGCCCCAGGCTTTGTCTTTTTGCATGTGTCCTTTTCCGGGGGGAAACACTGCATCACAGTGGCATCCCTGAGGCCATTTCTACCTAGGACAGCAGCACAATGGGGCTGAACTGAAGAGTCTCCAAGTTCCCAATTGCAATCCAGGTCGATCACAAGATCCATGGATGGCTGGGTATGCCCCCCGTGATGCACCCACCAACACAAGAGAAGTTAGCATAAATCTCTGAAGAGGAACCTTCCTGACCATACTGATATTCATGTGTATGTGTATATGTGCAAGTACATTATGTACATACATATATATCGATATACACACATATGCACAGATATATATATATATATATATATATATATATATATAAAATGGGTCTAGGTTACAACGTCAACAGATGAGAAGACCGACAGCGAAATCACCGACGCGAGAAGATCGACGGATGAAAACACCGACGCGGAGAACACCGAGATGGGGAAAGGATGTGTAAGTATGCGGTAGTGACGGACGTTAGGGTGCGAGTAAGGTAAGTGTGCGATGTTGGCGGTCTGTAGGGGTGGGTTAAGTGAGTTAGGGTTAGGGCGCGAGTTAGGTAAGGGTGCAGTAGTGAATGTTTTGGGTTAGGGGCGGGTTAAGTGAGTTAGGGTTAGGGCGCGGGTTAGGTAAGGGTGCAGTAGTGAATTTGTTTGGGTTAGGGGCGGGTTAAGTGAGTTAGGGTCAGGGCGCAGGTTAGGTTAGTGTGCGATAGTGACGGACCTTAGGGCTAGGGTTTCGGTTAGGGTAGTGGATAGTTGTGTATGTAAGGTTTAGTGTTTGTTTGTTAGGATTTAGGTGTGCTTGTGTTGTGTGTGTGGTTTTTGGTCAGGGAATTTGTTTTGTTTATTGGTTGTTGTGATAATGTGTTGAGTGTGTGTGGTGTCGTGTTTGTGAGCTGTCGATGATGTGGTGTCGGTGATGTCATTGTCGATGTTGTGTGCTGTCGGTGTTATAACCTAGAACCATATAAATATATATATATATATATATATATATATATATATATATATATATATATATATATATATATATAAAACATCAGAGGTTTTAGAGGATAGCTAGTTGATTAAGAATGGAGGGGGTGGCTTGCAATGACTACAAATAGAGAAAAAACACAATCTGGCTTGTGCATTCATCAAAGTGATAACGACTTCTACTAAAAGTGATAACTCACTGCTGTATTGTAACTGCACTAATTGCTAATGTGATAATGACCTTCCTTTCAGTACTGAAAAGTTATGCATGCTCAGACAAAGGTGATAATTGCTGCACATAACCTGTTGACTAGGCATTCATTATATTACCTTGTGCAGCTGTTGTGTAACACAGACTCATTATCAGTAAGGAGAACACCTGAGTAATTCAGTAAAATAGTATAACACTTACATATTACTGAGCCCTTCCTCCCACGTAAATTCCACACGACTGACAAAGCCAGGAAAAATGCACAAAAAATATGGTAGCTCCATGCTGGCAGTTGTCAACAAGTGATAACTTTTATCTTACTCATGCAACTACTAATCACAAATAGAATAATACAAGCAGAAGTGATTTCTTGTCTGCTTATTTTACATTATTTAATTAGTCAGTGGTGTGTGTGATGTCTTATATGCTGGCATATTACACTATAATTACATTTCTGTGCTGTATTCTAAGTAATGTAACCATATTTAATTTTCAGACTTAATTTCTATGTTTCCCCACTAACCCCTCCAGATGTTTGCATTGTGTATGCACAAGCACCAAAATGGCACAATCAACTATTTTGCTCAGTGGTCACATCAGCAGTCAGACCATGTACTTCCCTGATACACAATTAATTATTTCCCCAAGCAACATCCTCATTAGTATGTCCAGGTATACATGCATCTAAATAAAATGTTTTACCAAACAAGCCTTCAGTAACATTTCCTAGTATGTACTACCACCAGCATGAACACTTCACCCAAGCAACCCCTTCAGTAGAATGTTGAGGAAAAGGGTAGAAATATTATCCAAAATACTGGTTGAGGAATGCTAAAATCAGCAGTAAAATATATTTAACTAAGCCTCTCATACCACCCCAACATTATTCAACAGAAAGAAAGACTGAATCAGAATGTACGTGCAGAACAGTTAGATATATTTATCAGCACTCTTTGTTATGCATCATTCCAACATTTCTTCAGACAGAACTAGCATCAGTTTTCCTCAATAAAGTATGTGCATATTGTTAACAGGTAATAAATGATTCCTGAAAACTGGATACATAAACAAAAAATGATAATAACAATGACTAAAACCTATGCTTGTTACAACACATCTGTACTGCAATATTCTAGCAAATAGATCAGCTGAGAGAATGTTGAAATATGCACAATCACCAAAATTAAACGTTTTGCCAAAAAAACACATCAATTGCATTTCCTAGTATGTGCAACCAAAAAAATTAAGCAGTCACCCAAGCGATCCCTTGAATAAAATGTTGATATATGCACCCGGACCACTGAAAGTGCTTCATTCTGCCCACCGCACCACTGAAGCCTCAGCAATAAAATATTAAGCCTCTCATACCACCCAGACATTATTCAGTAGAAAGACTAAATCAGAATATATGTTCAGAATGTTTGGATATATTGATCAGCACTGTCCCTGTTAGGATATATTGATCAGCACTGTCCCCGTTATCCATCATTCCAACATTTTTACATAACCAGGGACACGTTTATAGTGTTAGTATTGTTAACCTGAGAAGTATTTCCTCAAGGAACATCTTCATTAGTATGTCCAGGTATACAAATGCACCACCCTGAGACATTCACCCAAGCAACCCCTTCAGTAAAATATTGAGGTATGCACAATCTTTTGTCTGAAGCATGTGGGAAAATGTGTTTTGGTCTGATGAGACCAAGGTTGAACTTTTTGGCCACAATTCCGAAATGGACATTTGGCACAAAAATAACAGTTTGCATCACCAAAAGAACACCATCCCCATGGTGAAGTGGTGGCAGTATCATGCTTTGTGGTTGCTTTTCTTCAGCTGGAAATGGGGATTTACTCAAGGTGGAGGGAATTATGAACAGTTCCAAATACCGGTCACTTTTGTCCCAAAACCTTCAGGCGTCTGCTAGAAAGCTCAAGATAAAGAGGTATTTCAGCTTTCACCATGCCAGTGACCCCAAGCATACATCCAAATCACAAAATCATGGCTTCACTTGAAGAAAATAGTTTTCAAATGGCCCAGCCACAGCCCAGACCTAACGCCAATAGAGAATTTGTGTGGTGACTTGAAGAGGTCTGTGCACAAGAGATGCACTTACAGTCTGTCATTTGTTCCCAGTTAATTCAAGTACACACTTGAAAGCTGGACACATAAAAAAAAAAAAATTATCATAATCATCTCTGAAGCCTGAGCTTTTTATACCATATTTGTACCACAATGACTCTAACAAATAGATCAGCTCAGACAACAGGTCATGGCACCATGGTACAAATTACTGTAAGCTAAGTAAATAAATAAAATGAAACAGAGGAAAACGTAGCTAGTAATCGATAATGTAACTGCCCCCCCCCCCCCACCCCAGTGAGTGCCACTGCATGGTGATTGCTAATCCTGACAGTAACCTTTTTTCCTGAACGACCCTTGACAACGTTATGGATCAAACATTGTCATTTTTCCCATTGGTGATTTCTAACTATACATTACATCACCATAATTTTTGTAGTGCTTCATCTTTATACTTGAAGATATTCAACAATGTACATTTAACTGAATGGTTAAAATTCCTGTTAAATGGCATCTTCAACAATCTTGAGTCTCAGGTCATTAAATTTCACTGCCAACAATCTCAAGTCTCATTTCTGTTTACTACCATCAGCCTAATTGTATAAAGCTAATTGTATGGTGCCGTTTGTTTTCTGCTCCATGCTT
Organism: Protopterus annectens; assembly: GCF_019279795.1. Taxonomy (NCBI): domain Eukaryota; kingdom Metazoa; phylum Chordata; order Ceratodontiformes; family Protopteridae; genus Protopterus; species Protopterus annectens. The sequence continues at coordinate 55,949,939 of NC_056738.1, read as the reverse complement.
CCAGTGCTAGGTGTCTGAGCTGCCTTGTCACTTTCAAGCTTACAGTGCTTTAAAGGTAGACAACACATAGGGTTATTGCTATATTACTGCTAAATTATACTTTAATCTTGGCACTGAATTTACTACATTTAAAATTATTTAAATGAAACAACTAAGGCAAATGGATATTGGTAATTCTGTTAGCAGAAAACTATTGTAATGCACGGCGCACGCTGGTTATGCTCTAAAACTGAAAGAAAAATAACCTTGTTATAATACGGTTCATACATAAGAACATTTTAATTATAAATATCACTTTATAACTAAGCCATCACTGTCTTACCACACACACTGCAGTCACCATGGAGCTGTATAGGAAACCAAGTAATAGTTTTAAAAGATGTAACACATCTCACACTGCCAGAAAAAAAAAATGACAGAACTAAAGTGCCCTGAGAAAAAAATGCTGCATGTTGTTTTATTTCAATGTCAATAGAAAAATCAGAGTTCTCCATTATCCTACAACAAACTGGGAAAACATAGACTGAGAGTGTATAAGACGGAGACATAGAGATGGAGAAAAATAAAGAAAATATTTTTCTGCTGTACAGATTTTGGAGTTGTCCCAAGGAAATAAAGCAAAACCTGGCAATATTGATGAAAATGATGATTAGATATTTTTATTTTAGCTCATCAGCCTAAGACAAATAACATCATTGCTAAATGGTTGCAGCTCATGGATAAGGTAAAGGAAACCCCCAGTTACTTCATCCTGAGATAACCTAGCCATTAGAAGTCTTACTACTGCAGGGTATTTTCACCCTTCGAACATGCAGATGTTACCGCACAGAAGAACCTGCTAGCGCTGAGTGTGCTGAGTTCATCGCAATGCATTTCTAAGAAGCTGTCAGTGGCTAAGAATTGCCTCGGAACCAAGATAACTGTCTGGGTAAATTCATTTTGGACACACAAGAAAAACAAACTTCTTCAACCAAGAAAATGGCACTGGAGTGGCAGGCGAATAAAACAAGTGAATGCACTTTGCAAACAGCTTGTTTTATTCGTCTGCCATTCCGGTGCTATTTTCTTGCACTTTAAAAACAGCTTGTTTTATTCATCCGCCGCTCCTGTGCCGTCTTCTTGGTTAAATTCATTTTGTGTACAGGTCTCTGGTCAGCACTTTTAAAGGACTAATTTCTAATTCCTGTGCTGGTTCTTTTCTGGCAGCCTTCGTGTCATCTGTTATGTGCTTCTTCTAAAATAAAGTTGCATTGATATGCACATGAATGCAGAAAAAAATGTTCGTTAATTTTCAAGGAGGCATATAGGTAGCAGATGTAACTAGGGATGAAGTATATAAGAACATGAGAATGTTCATAGGTTCATAGGTTTATACTAGGCTATCTGCCCTAAGGCATTTATAAGCCTAGCCCAAAGTTTTGTGGCTTACGCCACCTCTTATATGAAAAAATACTGTGCCCATTAGTTTGTTGTGCCTCTGTCCAGCAGTGACACAGAGATGATTCCCGGGGTAAACCTACGATCTCCCATCCACAGGTCAAGATTTCTCTTGAACAATGTTGATCTACATTAACTGCTTATGTACATTCGTTTACTCTATCAATTCAACAAAATGTATACTTAGGTAAACAATCCTGATGTATCTAGCACTGGTGATATAAACAAAATTTGTTAAAGCCAGGCCGCCCCTTCACAACAATAAACCACACTGTTAAAAAAATTCCCTCCATCAAAGCCCTACTGACAATTTCCACCACTATGGAAGGAATCTATGTTCATGCAGTCCCTAAGTGACAAACCATGCCACTAATCCCCACTTTATACAGAACTTTGTTGAATGTATGTACTTATGCACTTTTATACCCTTTTTATTTTGTATGAAAATGAAACTATGTTAGAGTCACAGCCCTGTCATAATCGTACCTCCAAAGTGGGCAAAGGAGTGATAAGTGCTCACAACTGAGACTAAAAGCACAAAATCATCATCAACCCTCTTTTCCCCCATTTTCTACATGGGGCCAGGGTGTAATGTCAACTGCCACAAACTAGAAGCACAAAATAAAGCAGAATAAAGTGCAATTGTTTATAACTGCCAAAATCCCATCACTAATAATGTGCATTTCAAAATGTCAAAGAGAGATGTACAAAACTATCATAAGTTTATACTACGCCAACTACCACCAGGGTCTTTACAAGCCTAGCCCTGCAACACAAACCAGTTTTGTCTTCCAAACTCCTTGAAAGTCTACATGGTTGGGTATTTTAGTAAAGAGGTAGCCAAGACTTATGTTAGGAGATTACTTACTGTCGATATCTGTTCATTAGACACATGTTGGCTAGACTGGGTGCAAATTTTATTTCCCAGCCAATAACCAAGGTTTCTTTTGAATGGGGTCACAGATGTACTCAGCTTCACGTAGACAGAAGCTTATCCCATAGCACAGGAATCCTTTGAGACCTATACAGGTTTATCCGTAAAGTTATATTTATGTTGTAGGTAAAGTTCAGGTACTTGGAGCTAATGTTTCTAGTGCCATTTGTTTTGCAGATGTGCATGAGATCCATCACACCTGGATATGAGTATGCCTTATATGCTAAGCACAGGCTGCCTCTCAGTAACCAATAGGAGACTGAGTACAGAGATAAGATCTTAATGTGCTCTGTATAGGGCAAGGAATTCATACCCTGGATTCTCCTAGTGAAAAACCTTTGAGGGCATTCCAACTGTTTCATCCTTGATAAAGTTAATATCAAATGGGGCACTGTACTCAAAAGTGGGTCTGATAAAGGCTGACTACACTGGCACTACAACTTTATTGGCAAATACGCGGCTAGCTACTTTTGTGGACCATTTCAAGCCTAGTCACTTTATCCTTGATAAGAATGTGAGTTAAAACTTTAACCATTATGCCAACCATTATGCCAACCCTCAACCCTTGGGTGATCATACCTCTGTAGGACACTTTTTTTTCCAAAAAAAAATGTATGGTGTTGCAATACCTCATAACATGTGCCATTACATTGATACAATCACAGTTTTAGAATACCTCATTTGTGATTACTACATCATGAAAGCATTATGCATCAACGCTCAAAGTAAAAAAAAGCGTATTACACATACTAAAACATTTTTAGCGATCAACATTATACGACATTTGCAGGTTTTAGATTCAACTCATCTGCCCCATCCACATCCTTTCCTCTGTGATGTATGACCAAGCACACACGAAAATCACAAACATAGCAACATTATCGTTCCCAGAGTTTACTATTAATAGTATAACATACATAAAAAAATACATCAAGTAGACACTCAGATTTGCACCACAATCAATAGCAATACAGTTCAAATTACAATTTGCAACACTGTACAATATTTCATACTAACAAGAAACACCCCTGGCGTTAACACCACAAGGAATGGAAACCAAAACGATCAAGCTAATCTACTGTTAAAATAGCCACAAGAAGCAAACGTCATACGAACACAGATAAACACCGAACCACCAGAATACTGCTGACGACATACAGCCTCACACATATTTTATTGTTACCAGCGCAAAAAAATTGTGACTGCAACAAGAAGAGAATATATACAGCAGGGGCGAGGAACAAGACCTTACGACCCGTTCAACGCCTGACAGGGCACAATAAACTTAAAATATTCCAAAGATCAGTTTCGCAATAGAAAATACATACCCCAAATCTTCCAATGAGTCTAATATTTCGCTTTCCATTATATCACACAATGTACTAACTACAATGTTATATATGGCACCCACAACCAGGTGAGGCACGTTGAAAAGGGGGTTAATAGGGAAGCTATTTCGGCTGCTGGGTTGGCATGTGAGGGTAACATGATAACAAGTGGCAAATGACTGCAATGTAATATGGACACATGGCACTGCCTTCCGGTTAATGTTAGGAGACTGGTTGCGACATGATTTGTTAAAGACAAAGTTTCTGTGTACACAAAATTTTAAGTGAAACATTTTATACAGTGATAACTCAGCACTCTAACCTCAAAACATATCTAGAATGTTATATTAAAACATTTTAACAATTACTATAACATCCTGTGGTTCCTGCTCAACAAACTATATAAAACAGACTCGGTTAGGGGACAGCACATCAGATCGTGGGTCCGCTAATGACTTGACAGTTATTTTTACTGTGTCAAGTTACCAGACCGATGAGTGAATATTCTACAGCTAAATGTTTTTGATTTATCTGTTTCAGTGCAACAAAACAGGTGGAAAATATCGGAAAGTGGTTATTGCAGAACCATTCATGCAGAACACAAAGTGGACAAGCCTACTCATCCTAGGGTTAACAGTCGAGAGCTACACCATATGAACATTTAGACAGTGTTATGAAGTACTGCTATTAACAGAAAAATAGAAGAGAGCCACTACCTCACACTAATTGTTTATCTTCAAGCAGTCATTACCATGCAGTAATTGCAAATGTACTCCTTGTACGCTGAGCCGGGAAACACATTGTAAGCTGAACCGAAACTCTTTGTAGCTCTGTCATCTGTGGAACACATGAGTCCCCACATAAAACAGGGATCCAGTAGCAGGTAAAATCGCCAAATATTTGCAGAAGGAAAAGAAATACCTGCTGCTGGACCCTCTAGTTATTCATAAAAAACTAAAAGAAAATAATGTTCGGGATGGAGGTGTGTTGCAAGTGGTGGCTTGGATTGCAACAATCTGATTGGCTGCCACCACTTGCTTTATCAACTACTTTCGAAGGCAATTTTCGATTAAAAGTTTAATGTGACCTTAATGTAAAATCATGCTGAATCATAACTGCATAAGATAAATTACAAGTTCAGTTACGATTTCAGCGTGTTTTACATTAAGGTCAGCTAGAAATCTGCAATAGAGTTACTCACGCTTGTGGAAGGCACTCGGGAGTAACAGCTTGTAATTACTATCTTCTCATGGCGCGCTCGGTGTTAAGCACAGATGCACCATGAGAAGGTACTCGGGGTTAATGAGTTAAATAAGAACAGGCTGTAATAAAATATTACTTGTAATCATACACTAATTGCAATATTCTTCTGGTATATATTTGTTATTTCTCACAGCTGGACTTATGAAAATAGTACTTTTCAGACTATCAGGACTTCAGTTCTGTATGGTATTTCCCCATTAAATAATACACCAAGTGGCATTTGCAGTAAAATAATGTAACCAAGTCTTAGTTTGTTACTCATTCAACCCCAGTTCAACTACTGCCCTTTGTATCTGTGTCAAAATCCATCACCATTCCTAAATATGTTATACTCATTTGTTTTTATGTGCCCCCATGCTGTCATTGTATTTATATTCCTGCACCAAACTGCACCTGCATTTATATTACCTGTGTTTGCAAAAAAAAAAAAAAAAAAAAAAATCGAGATCTCACCTTCCCCTCAAAAACTGTTATCCTTGCATCCCCTCTGCATCATAAGTGCTCCCTTTCCTGCAACTAATCCTATTATGCAAACATCTGCTTGGCTGATAGCATCCCATTCTCTCTCTCTCTCTCTCTCTCTCTCTCCCTCTCTCTCTCTCTCTCTCTATATATATATATATATATCTACCCTAACAGTTCTTATTCCTGACTCCATGGATGGTAATGTAACATTTATTTGTGCTTATGGCCATTATTTGAATCCCTTAGTGTGTCTATACTGGAGAATTGTATGAATTAACTTCTGACCGGTCACTTTAACTTGCTAATATCATCAATGATTACTTGTCACAGTCATATGCCATATGTGCGTAAGATAAGTGTGTCGTGCATTTTAATAATAATTTTTATAAAACGGTATTTATTTTACAGTGTAACTATATATGTTGGGACATTACAATCTGAAGTTTGCAACAATTACAAGGACAAAATTTTGCTTTTTAAATTCATCTACATTAGTCATAGTTCCACTCCCGATAGCTTGGTAGCAGAATATAATTTGCATAATGTCTAGTAAGTTATTTATTAGCA
>NC_056738.1:55891858-55943445 GCF_019279795.1 Protopterus annectens | reverse complement strand
CTATTCAGGCAGATCCCTTCAGCAGTATGTCCAACTATGTACAGGCAATTTCAACATTGATCCATTCAGCAGTATGTCCCAGTATGCACAAGTATCAAAATGAAACATCTTCCCGCCAAAATACATTTCTCACAGAGATACCTTCAGCAGTATGACCAAATAGCACAAGCACCAAAATGAAACATTTCTTCAATCAGGCCCTTCAGCAGTATGTCCAAGTATGTGCAACTACCAAAATGAAACATTTCCCTCACTAATCCCTTCAGCAATATGTCCAAGTATGCACAAGCATAGCAAGGAAAACATTTCTTTACTGATCCCTTCTGTACTATGACTAAAGATGCCCAAGCACTAACATGAAACATTCCCCCCACTTTTCCCTTCAGCAGTATGTCCAAGTATGTACAGGGATCAAAAATAAAACATTTCTCTACTGCATGATCAGATTTTCCAAATATGTATAAGCATCGAAATGTAACATTTACCCCAGTGATCCCTTCAACAGTATGACCAAGTATGCACAAACAACAAAATGAAACATTTCCAAACTGTTCCCTTCAGCAGTATGCCCAAGTATGCACAAGCACTAAAATGAAATGTCTCCCCACCAATCTCAAGTATATGCAAGCACTAAAATGAAACCTTCTCCCACCAATCCCTTCAGCAGTATGACCAACTATGCAGAAGCACCAAAATGAAACATTTCCCTAAGTGATCCCTTCAGTAGTTTCAGCAAGTATGCACAAGAACCAACATGAAACATTTTCCCCAGTGATCTGTGCAGTAGTATAAGTATGCACAAGCAAAAAATTGAAACGTTTCTCATAGCGATCCCTTCAGCAGTATGCCAAAGTATGCACAAGTACCAGAGTGATGCATGTCTCCACCAGTCTCTTCAGCCTTATGTCCAAGTATGTAAAATCATCAAAATTAATAGCTTCCTCCAGCAATCTCTTCATTAATTTGACCGGGTATGTGTAAGCATCAAAATGAAACATTTCCCCACTGATCCCTTCAGCAGTATGTCCAAGTATGTGCAAGCACCAAATTAAATTATTTTCCCTAGTAATCACTTCAGTAGTTTCAAAAAGTATATACAAGCACCAACATGAAACATTTTCCCCAGTGATCCATGCAAGTGATCCATGCAGTAGGATGTCTAACTATGCACAAGCAACAAAATGAAATTTTTATTCAATGATTACATCAGCAGTATGTCCAAGTATGCACAGTAAGTAAAATGAAACATTTTTACCACTGATCCCTTCAGTAGTATGTCCAAGTACACACAAGTACCAAAATTAAACATTTCCCCTAGTAATCACTTTAGCTACAAGTATACACAATTACCAAAATGAAACAATTCCATCACCGATCCCTTCAGCAGTTTGCCCAAGTATGCACAAGAGCCAGAATTAAACATTTCCCCCCACCAATCACTCTAGCAATATATCCAAGTATGCACAAGCACAGCAATGAAACATTTCTTTACTGATCCCTTCTGTACTATGTCCAAAGCTGCACAAGCACTAACATGAAATATTCCCCCACTGTTCCCTTCAGCAGTATGCTCAAGTATGCACAGGCATAAAAATAAAACATTTCTCCACAGATCCCTTCAGCAGTTTGCCCACCAATCACTCTAGCAATATATCCAAGTATGCACAAGCACAGCAATGAAACATTTCTTTACTGATCCCTTCTGTACTATGTCCAAAGCTGCACAAGCACTAACATGAAATATTTCCCTCACTGTTCCTTTCAGCAGTATGCTCAAGTATGCACAGGCACCAAAATAAAACATTTCTCCACTGATCCCTTCAGCAGTTTTTCCAAATAGGCATAAGCATCAAAATGAAACATTTTCCCAAGCATAGAAAAGCACCAAAATTAAACATTTACCCTAGTGATCCCTTCAGCAGTATGACCAAGTATACACAAAAAACAAAATGAAACATTTCCCAACTGTTCCCTTCAGCAGTATGCCTAAGTATGCACAAGCAATAAAATGAAATGCCTCCCCACCAATCCCAAGTATACACAAGCACTAAAATGAAACATTTCCCCACCAATCCCTTCAGCAGTATGACCAACTATGCACAAGCACCAAAATGAAACATTTCCCGAGTGATCCTTCAGTAGTTTCAGCAAGTATGCAAAAGAACCAACTTGAAACATTTCCCCCAGTGATTTTTGCAGTAGTATAAATATGCACAAGCAACAAAATAAAATGTTTCCCATATGGACTCTTTCAGCAGTATGCCAAAGTATGCAGTAAAAAACACTGATGAATTCACCAACCAAACAGAAGATGCTGTTTCAAAATGACATAAACGAACCTTTATTCACGAACAAACAGATAAGCGCTTTCACGCACCAGAAGTGCGCTTCCTCAGATCTTCACATTTAATGAATAATACAGGATGGTATATATAGTCAGTAGACATCAATTAAAGTATGCCAAAGTATGAGCAAGTACCAGAGTGATGCCTGTCTCCACCATTCTCTTCAGCCTTATGTCCAAGTATGGACAATCATCAAAGTGAACAGCTTCCTCCAGCAATCTCTTCATTAATCTGACCAGGTATGTGTAAGCATCAAAATGAAACCTTTCCCCACTGATCCCTTCAGCAGTATGTCCAAGTATATGCAAGCACCAAATTTAAATATTTAAAACCAAGAATAATTCGCTCCGGAGAACCAGATGAAGGTACAGACCGACAACCAAGCACCAGAAATTCCAAGGCAGTTTATTAATAGTTTCCAATTCACAATTGGTAACAAATAATTTCTCCCACCAAGATAAAACTATGTTTGCATAGGTAGGGGCACATTTTGCCCCCATAGCTACCCCTCTCTCCTGTTTAAAAAATTCACCCTCAAAAAACATAAAATTGTTTTTGAGTACTATTTCCATAAGAATTAAACAGGTGTTAAAATCATCGGCACCAAAATTAACAGAATCTCTCATACTTTCCTCCAACCATAATAAACCTGTTTCGTGTGGGATAGAACCAAAAAGGTCAACTATATCTAAAGTAACAAATATTAGGTTGGGATGGAAAAGTACTGCCTTGGAATTTCTGGTGCTTGGTTGTCGGTCTGTACCTTCATTTGGTTCTCCGGAGCGAATTATTCTTGGTTTTAGTTTTTGGGGTTTCGCTTTATTCCATCCTTTTGGTTTTCCTGGTTTATTGTGATGGCGGAGTTCTCAGGGGCTGAGACCGAGACCGAACTTCGAGGCGGGGAGAAGGGTGAGCTTCGAAAGATGATTGGCCAGTTATCTCAACTGGTGGAACTGCTCACTCCAGCTCAGTCTATAGTAACCATGGCTTCCAGTCGGAGCGTTTGTTCTTGTGTGAAACGCTGTACTACTCAACTTAACACTGAACGAAATACCAACCCAATTAAATCCAACGAGGGCTTTTTAGCCATTTTAAATTCTAACACGCAAAACTATGAGGATTTTCCTCGCATTTTACGCTCTAACAACACTGTTCACGAAGCCCATGAGGGTCCTGGCAATTCACGCTGTTTGGATGACAGAACTGTGGATCCTCCACCAGTACAAGGTGACTTTACTGACCATTATTTAGTTAATTATGATGGTTTCATTGGGCAGGATTATTCTTTACACTTTAACCATCAAGAGGGGGGCAACCAAGATAAAAATACTAGAACCTATAAGGAAAGTTTGGACGCTTTGTACTTCTACATGGACAAATTCAAAAGGTTAGGTTGTGATAACACTTTTCTTAAAGAATGTATCAGTAAAAATGTTGTTCCTAAGGGTTTGAGGGTTTGCAAATTTCCCAACCGGGTAGAAATTGGTTCCGTATTTCATTCTGAACTTCTAAAAATTTTTGATAAATGTGGGTTAGACACTGTTAGGGCTCTTATTGTGGAAAATGAACGAATTAGAAACTTATTGTTGGAAAAAATGGAATCTATTAATTCTGCTATTATGGGTGATCTTTTGTTTAGTGTGGAGTCTGAGAAAGTACATTATTTTAACATATTTAAACAGATTGACTTGGACTGTAAAAATAATATGATTAGAAAGCAAGGTAAATTAGAAAGGGACATAAAGGATTACCATAATGGTACTGCTTATCCTAAACCAAGACCCTTTTATCCATATACAACGGAAATGTTTAATAATAAAAATAAAAACAATTATCAATCCATCACCAATACAAACCCCATGGGTGACGATAACAACGAAGTTTTTTATGAACCCCACCACTCAGACCCATTGGATTTTCCACTCCTTCCACGAAGATCCAACAGGATTCGGAACCAGAAACCGGCTTCCTACAACCTACCCTATCACCACAGGGGGAATCCCAGACACTAGTTTTTAATTCAGGAATCCAACAACATGGTAAAATTTTTGAATACAATGGTTATAGGATTTTTAATTATAGTTCCGAATCCATCAATTCGGAACATTTTAAATTGTTTTCCAAGGGTTTTAAATACATACCCATCAGAAAAGGGAACATTCCTCAGTCTATTATAGATTTGAAATTATTTCTACGAAAAAGGAATTTGGCCTTGGTGTTGGCAGATCCACCACTTACACATAGTTATTCTATTTTGAAGAAAAAAAGTACCTTTAATCCACCCCTTCATCCACAGCTTAAAAATTTAGAAATTATTATGGAAAGGGAGATTAGGAAAACTATTAATTCACATAAGATATTTTCTAACCTTTCCAAGGATGAGAAATTGCTTTTGAACCAACTTAGTAATAATTCATCCCTAAGAATTATGCAACCTGACAAAGGAGGGGGTACAGTTTTAATGGACTATATATTATATGAATCAAAAATGAAAGACCTGTTAATGGATAATTCTAAGTATTCCAGGGCCTCCATTAACGAGGTCAATATTGCTCAAACCAAAATTGGTTTACTTTTAAACGACCTGTTAATGGAAGAATCCATAGATTTGGACATCTATAACGTTTTGGATAATAGATACCCTAGGACCCCATCAGTTTTTGGTATTCCCAAGGTCCACAAGGATTCCTCTGACCCACCTTTAAGACTTATTGTTTCCTCGGAGGGGTCTATGACAGCCCCCCTAGCTAAATATTTAGATGTAAAATTGAAAGCCCTCTCCAATCATGGGAGTGCCATTTTAAAGGACACCTGGGATTTTCTAAGACATATTAAACCAGTACTTTTTCATCCCAACCTAATATTTGTTACTTTAGATATAGTTGACCTTTTTGGTTCTATCCCACACGAAACAGGTTTATTATGGTTGGAGGAAAGTATGAGAGATTCTGTTAATTTTGGTGCCGATGATTTTAACACCTGTTTAATTCTTATGGAAATAGTACTCAAAAACAATTTTATGTTTTTTGAGGGTTAATTTTTTAAACAGGAGAGAGGGGTAGCTGTGGGGGCAAAATGTGCCCCTACCTATGCAAACATAGTTTTATCTTGGTGGGAGAAATTATTTGTTACCAATTGTGAATTGGAAACTATTAATAAACTGCCTTGGAATTTCTGGTGCTTGGTTGTCGGTCTGTACCTTCATCTGGTTCTCCGGAGCGAATTATTCTTGGTTTTGGTTTTTGGGGTTTCGCTTTATTCCATCCTTTTGGTTTTCCAAATTTAAATATTTCCCTAGTGATCACTTCAGTAGTTTCAAAAAGTATAGACAAGCACCAAAATGAAACATTTTCTCTAGTAATCAGTGCAGTAGTATGTCTAACTATGTACAAGCAACACAATGAAACATTTCCTCACAATCCCTTCAGCAGTATGTCTAAGTACAGTATGTCTAAGTATGCTCAACTACCAAAATGAAACATTTCCCCACTGACTCCTTCAGCAACATGTCTGCACAAGCACCAAGACAAAACTTGACTTCACTGATTCCTTTCGTAGTATATCCAAGTATGCATAAGGACTAACATGAAACATTTTTTTCCCACTGATCACTTCAGCAGTATGTCCAAGTATGTACAAGGACCAAAATGAAACATTTTCCTCCTGATTGCTTCAGCAGCATTTCCAAGCATGAACAAGCATCAAAATGAAAAATGTTCTCACTGATTGCTTCAGCAGTATTTCCAAGTATGTACAAGCATCAAAATGAAACATTTTTCCAAACATGCATAAGCACCAAAATGAAACATTTGCATCAGTGATCCCTTCAGCAATATGGCAAAGTATGCAGACACATCAAAATGAAACATTTCCTCCACCCTTCCCTTCAGCAGTATATCCAAGTATGCTCAAGCACCAGAAATTAAACATTTCTTCACCAAATCCTTCAACAGTATGTCAAAATATGCATAATCAACAAAATGAAATATTTTCCCACCATTCTCCTCAGCAGTATTTCCAAGTATGCACAAGCACCAAAATGAAACATTTTCCCAAATGATCTGTGCAGTAGCATGTCTAAGTATGCATAAGCAACAAAATGAAACATTTCCCATCACAATCCTTTCAGCAGTATGCCCAAGTATGCACACATATCAGAGTGAAGCATGTCCCCCACCAATATCTTCAGCCTTATGTCCAAGTGTGGATAAACATCAAAGTGAACTATCTCCCCCCAGTGATCTTTTCATTAATTTGACCAAGTATGCACAAGCATCAAAATGAAACATTTCCCCGCTGATACCTTCAGCAGTATGTCCCAGTATGCACAAGCATTTCCCCAAGCAGTCCCTTCAGTAGTTTGACTAATTGTGCATAAACACCAAAATTTAACATTTCCTCCATCAATCCCTTTAGTACTATGTATATATGTGCACAAGAACAAAAATGAAACATTTCTCCAAGCAATCTCTTCAGTAGTTTATCCATATATGCACAGGTATCAATATGAAACATTTCTCCAACCATTCCCTTCAGTATTTGTCCATATATGAACAGGCACCAAAATGAAACATTTCTCTAAGCAATCCCTAAAGTAGTATGTCCAAGTGCACACAAGTACTTAAATATAATAAAAGATGTCTTTAATTAAACTTAGTAATTGTACTTCCTTTTAAAATGTATGGCAACACATATCCTTTTTTCCCCTTCCCCTCACAACTTCATATTCACATGGTAAATTGCTGCTTACTATCATAGGTTCAGTACCATTTACATATTTAATATGCAACTGAGCTTCATTTTAGATTCATTTCTATGAATCCTACTGATATGCAAATGTGTAGTGCACTTATCTGTGTATTAGCTGCCCCCGATTGCTTATGCCTTAAACATACTATGCTTTTGCTATAGGGAGGCTTGTTTAACAAAACACCTCCACACTTTCATAACCAACCTGAAGGACCATGATTTGCATAACCATACAGTGCCACTCGATGGATTACCGCTATGAAAATGTGAAGCCCGTTACTATAAATACTGTTTTAAGTGCTTTACAGCTTTGAAAGCTGTATCATACTTAATGGCTGATAACAAATAGCAACCACCACAGAACAGAAGAGGAAAGCAGACAAACTTTTAAAACTTACTCAAACACTTCATTCAGCCAAAAAAAAGCTAAACAAAATATTTGAATTTTAAAGATCCTTCTGCTCCTCACTTACTTCTGTGGTGACTGTTGAGAACTGTCAATGCTCTAAGGCAAGACTGGAGCTTAACAGCAGTGAGTAATGCTTAAAAAATGCATGTTAAGCATCATTCAGATATCAGCAATGTGCTAAAGAAACCTGAATTTTCCACAATTTCAGAGTGTAATCATAGAGCACCATGCACTACAATGCAGTTTAACTGTGATTATTCAAATCTGCATAATATCGGAGCTGCTTCAAAGGTTCATAGGTTCTTAGTAGACATATATCCTGCTCATAAAACCCAATTTTGTCTGTGCAAGTTGAAGAAAGACACTTCTTAGAGGGCAAAGGACTTTGTCACACATCAGAGACCTGAGTTTTGCCTCAGTTCTAAGTAAGATTTTCTATTTGAAGAGGAATTAAAATCATGTTTCATGAAAATGTACTATACAAATTGTTTAAAGTTAAGGTCATTGCATTTTTCCCATATGAACATGTGCATGCATCATTTATTTTGCCCGATAACATACTGGACTTGTATACATAGTGTATATGGTCAGCTTTCTGTTTTTCACCAACCACCCTCCTAGATATTAGAAGCTTTTAACCTGTTCCTCTATTTTCCCTTCTATCTCAGTTTTCAACTTCTTCTGATATTCCATATTAGCTGCCATGATGACTATCTTGTCTGTACTCAGGTCCACCCCATGTACCTACAGTTTTGCATTCCATTCCGCTGCCATTGATTGAAGTTCTTGATCAGTCTACTTGTAATACCACATCATCTGCACACAGCCAGAGTCTGCTTGTAATACCACAGCAACTGTGTTGATCTGTTCCCTCCAACCTATTTGCTAATGTACTTCATCACCAGTATGAACAGCAGTGAGCTCAGAAATAAACCCTGATGCACTCACACCCTAACTCCTGTCTGAGTCTTGTACTTGTGTCACTGGGACATTGTACATAGCCTGCACTAATTCTACCAATGTTTCTGGGATTTCCAACCATTGCAGGATTACCCATATCAACTTTATTGAGACCTTGTCATATGCTTTCTCCATGTCTAGGAATTCCCAATTAGACTCTTTCTTCATCTTTAGTTTCTTCTCAGCTATTTGTATCATTGCAAACATTGGGTCAGTTGTGTTGTATATTAAACTGAGTCTGAAATGCTCATCTCTCATCTTATCCACTATGTGCATTCGTGTATCAGTCACTTTTCCCAACACCTTCATGCAGTGTGACAGGAGTTTGATACATCCGTACTGCTTACTGTTGTGAATGTCCCTTAGTTCTTGTACACCGGCACTATAGAATCTACCCCAGTCATCTGGGATACACCATTCTCCCCATACTTATGTAGGTACTCTATGGAGCCATTTCTCTCCCCAGCTATCCCAACATCTTGATCATATCTGCAATGACCTCATTTGAGCCTGTTACTTTCCCTGACTTCATTTTCCTTAGTGCTGTTCATGTTTTTTCTAAGTTGAGCTATTCTTCCTCTTTCATTGTAGGGTGTGTGTGGGGCAGTGCAGCATCTGAGGAGTTTTATTTTCATTCAGAAGCTGCTAAAAGTACTTCTTTCTTCTGCCTTTGATGTACTGTGGACTGGTGAGCTGGTTGTTGCTGGCAACCCTTATGAAGAGTGTTGCATGACTGTCTTCCTCATCTTGCTGTCTTTGCCTTGCAACCTGATAGAGTTTCTTTCTCTCTCATCTTCTGAGACATGTTTCAGAAGCGGGTGGAGTGTCTGTGATGTCTTGTTCTTTGGTTGTTGTGACTGCTGTCTTAGCATCCTTGCTAGCCATCCAGTATTCCTTCTTAACCTGGTCTCCCTTTTCTGTCTCCTACCTTTTCCGTCACTCTTTCTTTCTTTCTTTTGATAACTTCCCAGACCTCTGCATTCCTCCATCAGCCTTCCTTGGGTACCTTATTTTTATACCTGACTTGTTTATGCCTGTCCAAATTGCTGTATAAATTAGTGAAGCCCTCTCTGAGGTTGTCTAACTGCTTACATACTACAGTGATGAGCTCTGCAGTGGTAGCATTAGTATCAGTCTGTGCCTGTATAGACTGCCCTGCCCATCTGTTGTTCAATAGCCATGTAGACACTCAGCTGATATATGGAGCAGGAACCAAGGTGTTGGTGGTCCCTGGTGCACTTCATACAACTTAGCCCCCCATACTCATGGAAGCTGCCAGCAGTCACTGCTGTCTGGTGTGCAGTGGATGAGAGTGCACCCTAGGCTGTTGTGTTGACCACCCTCTGTCCTATAAAAGTTTCTTATGACTGAGAGCTTGGTTGCATGGGAATGGGAAATATGGCTGTGGAACGGGAAGGTCCATTACAGTACTTGTTTAACAGTGGCACTATGGCCACATACTGCGGGTGCTATTGTTACCAGGCTCAAATATTTCTGCAACATGAGGCATGCCAACATCCATGGTAGAGGAACCAGACACTGAAGCATCTGTGAAAATAGACAAGCACACCCAAATGTATCAGTGCCACTTTGTGACACTCACTGATTTCAGTGATAATACAGCAATAAAACAGAATGGCATGCCAAAATACAGGCTCACTTATCTAGTGCAGACTCATGTAGCAGCTGAAGCCCTGAAGTGCCTTTAAAAAAGAAATGTCCATATTCACTAATGGGACAGGTTGTGCCCTTGGCGTGTTGCACTATATGATATATCACCCACTGACAATCATGGAGTTGAATGAAGTTGCTCCACGAAGTTGCTCCATGAAGTATAAGGGATTGGTCTTCATCCCGGTCTGATATAACAGAAACTCCTCCATGTCTGTTAAAGATGACTGTGTATGCAGACCCCACTCTTGGCCAGCTGCTTCTGTGCAGGGCCGGTTGCTTTGCTGCAGGCATGATAGATCATGCTTACTTGATCTTACAAACTGTTATGAACACTGACAGTGTTTAGCTGTGCAACAAGCTACTGCCATCCACATTTGTGAAGGCTTAGCTACTCTTGTCTGTAAGAAGGACCTGCAGGCCATGTACATGCAGGGCTTGCAGCAAGGTGTCTGTCTCTGCCTAGGAGAACATTTATATTCATTTACGTCCTTTTGGAGCCATCTGGCTCAGTGAATGTGAAGACCAATATTTTGTAAGCTGTTGGCCTGTGATACCTGCCACATTCACTTTACAGTATCCCACCATGCAGTCCCTATGTAGCACAGGGATTCCCCTCAGAAGTTTGAAGTTTCAAAACTTTGAACTGCAAATGGTCAAGGCCATAAGTTTGAAGATTTGAAACTTTGAACATTTTGAGTGGGAGGTCCCCGTGCAGGGTGGAATGGGAAATTTACCATTTTCCTCACTGTAGTGCAATCCCGGAGTTGGTATATTTATTTAGCAGGGAGAGTGGGGGTGGAAGGGGGCTTGTTCCTCTGCAAAAATGTAAAAAAATGCTTTGTTTTTATTTATTTATTTTTTTAATTATAATTTCAGAGTTTCAAAACTTTGATTTTATGGTCTCGACCATTTGCAGTTCGAAGTTTTGAAACTTTGAGCTTGTGAAGTAGATCCATAGCACAGACAATGCAAGACCTAATGCACATAGATGTAAATGCTGCCTCTAAGTGTCACTGCTATGGGGCAGCTGTCTGAATCCAGTCATAGATGTGCATCTACCATACCACACTGTGCATCACATAACTGTGAAACCTGTCATCGCTGTATGAGTGGATCTCTGCATCCTTGCATGTATTCCATGCACATGACCTCACAACATCACAACTATGATCTCCACAAAACATTTAGAAGGATACAGCTGTTTTTCCCTGCACCCCATTTGTTCAGTTTGATGGTGATCTGCAACATCTGTTTCCTATACACCTGTAAGTTTTTGATGTCTCCCACCCTCCCCATGACAAACCTTTTCAAACAGATAACAGATATGCTAACAACAAGGCCAATGTCCACTGGTGTGTACTCCCTGGTATTTACAGTTTTGCACCACAACAACAACAGTTTGAGATCACTGCAAGCCATCCCTTAATATGTCACTAACAATTCTTATGATGGCCTCCAGGTGTGCTGGTATATGTATGTGTTATTAAAACCCCATCTGGAAATTTATTACACCACAGTCTATATATTTGCCATTGGATTCCTTCCAACAACAACAAAGAGATATTTTTTTAAAGGACTACCCATCACCCCCAAAAAATCTGTCAGTTGACACAGAGGATTCAGACTACGAGCTGTTAATGCACCACTTCCTGTGGTACAGGGTTTGAGTCTCAGTCTTTATTTGCCTTACGATGTAACCTTCAACAAGTCACTTAACTAGTCACTGATTTGGGGCAATTAGGAATTTGGAACAGACTTTTTAATTGTTTCATGGACTACACGCCTAGTATGCACAAGGAATACCAGAAAAGCACAGTTTGAAATACAATTTCACCACTTGCTGTGAAGATTGGAGGAAGATGGGTGAAGGCTGCCAGCCTAGTCAAATAGAATTTGATACATAATTTTATCAATTGCATAAATTAAATGTAAAATACAGGCTTGTGTTTTTAAATGAAAGAAAACACTGTAAAATGTGAACTTCAAGATTGTCGCAACATTGCCAGCTGCTGTAAGGAAAACCAAGCCAAGCATTTCAAATGTGTCTTTTGAAGTTGAAAAGATCTTATGAATCTTTTTGATGTTTTACAAGTTGGCTCCAGTGAGTCTGGATGAAGGTTTCATGCCCATTATTTTAAGGTTAAGGGCCAGAATTTACATGTGGAAGGTACTTTATTGCTCTGGTTTCTGCTAGAGTGTATATGCGAAATGCCTCTTATTGTTGTAGTCTCCTAAGCAGGTGTTAGCTTGCTAAATAATGCAGTTTCTGGCCTGGGAACTCCAGACTAAGTGTCAAAATGATGTAATTTGGGAGGGCCTTAGAGAGCTGCTGGTTAGTGTTTAAAAACTATTGTTTAGTGAGAGATTGAAAAGCATTTTGATCTTGGACTTCTAACCCAGCACTGCTTATGCTTTATGTATGTAAATAGGATTACAACACTGTGATTTCTCTTAGGAATAGTTAAACTTAGAAGAAAGTTAGACTAAGTATTTTTCTTTGAAATTAGATCTTTCCTACGATATTGTTGTAAGTTTCTGTGTGATCTCTGAATTTGAGTAGCATTGTACTGTAGTAGTTTTCTCTTGTGTTTTAATTATTTATTATTAAATATTTTAAAACCTTTACCTGTGGTTGGTTTATGTATAGATAATTCAATCTCTAAAGTACATTACATATTTACAGATTTTACTGTCTAAGTCACTCCAAATTAAGTTTTGACTACTTAGTCATACTACCATTTGATTATAATATTGCACAGTAATAATTGGACACCCTTTTAAGGGCCTGTTAGTAGCTGATAATCATTAGCTGGGTAGTGGCAGGAATTACAACCGTATGGTCTGGGTAATAGGGGCACAGCTGGAGAACCTGTGCAAGCCTTTTCCCAGGAGTGTCTGTGTGGTTGTATAACCTCTTCTCAAAGTGTGTGTGTTGTGTCAGCTAGTTGGGCAGGGACACAAAGAGGGTACTGGAGGTTTTATCTTGCCCAGCTAGGCTGAGACCTGGACCCTATAGCTGTGTCAATGGGGAGTCTTATTGGGGACCTGGTGAGCAAGGGAGCAACCAACCCCAGACGGACTGTGATCTCTGTGTGCACTTAAGGGAAATTGTACTTTACTGTGTGTATTAGTTATCCTTTCCTCTTTTAAGACACAACCTCCCTGGTGTTAGTGGTGAGGATTGAGGCTCCTTGATTGCTGGGCCAGGGCATGTTTGTCACATATTGGTGGCAGTGGTCGGGATATCCTATCACATATTGGTTTGCTGTGGTGGGATCCACATTACATATTGATTAGTTGGCAAACACTAATTGGCTTGTAGTGGTGTGGGTAGATCGAATTCCTGTAGCTTATGTACAGTGATCTCTAAAAGTGTTTTGTACTCTAAAACAGCCACGCAGTGTATACTCAGAGTTCAGATCACAATTGTTTTATTTCTTTTGTTAGCTTAGTGTTAGGGTGAGCAGGCAGCATGTCAACTGAGGAGTATGGAAAGCTGACAAGGAGCCAGCTGGTGGAGATGTGCCAAGCTAGGGGACTGGTGCATGGAAACCTGACTAAGGTAGACCTGATTGCAGCCTTGGTTACAGCTGCATCAGAAAACAGCAGCCTGGAGGACAATCAGACTGACAGTGGAGATACAATATCCTCAGAGAATGGACAGCTCAACCTTTCTGCAGTGGACTTAAAAATCCAGCTGGAGCTAAAGAGACTTGAGTTGTAGGCCAGGCATATGGAACAAGAAGCAGCTGAGAAAATGAGGAGTCTACAAGCTGAGGAAAATGAGCAGCATAGGAGGCATTAGAGGGAAATCCTGACTCTTTACCAGAGTCATGGAGGTAATGGGGATTGGAGTAACCGGACCCCAGTAGCACAAAAGGTCAGTAAATTTCTTCCACAGTTTAAAGAGGTGGATAATTTTGATAGCTTCATTCATATGTTTGAGCGAATATGTAAACAGTATGAAGTTGACCAAGGGCTCTGGTTACGATTCCTGACCCCCCTACTCCATGGTAAAGCTAAATGCATGACACTGACTGTTTTGATTATACTGCTGTAAAACGACACTTGTTGGAATGTTTTAAGCTAACACCTGAAATGTATAGGAAAAAGTTTTGTGAGCATACACGCAAAGCAGATGAAAATGTATGTTAATATGTTGCTGACCTGAGCACTTATTTTCATTGCTGGGTGAATGGATGTCAGATCACCACTTTTGAAGGGCTGTCAGACCTTTTGGTAAGGGAACAAGCCCTTGGTACTTTGCCTGAAGACATCAGAATCTGGTTAGCTGATAGACAGTGTGCTACTTCAGAGGAGTTGGGGAAGAAGGGAGACCTATACCTAGCAAACAGGGCAGTCCTGCACAGGAAAGAGAACCACAGTACTGCTCATGGGACTAAAGGAACTCATGGTGGGCAGCACAGACTGCCTCAACAGAATCCACCAGTAGCAGGGGAAGCCACTAGTCCAGGTATATGTCCAGGAGCTAGGGTTAAATGTTTTGAATACAATCAGTAGGGCCATGTGGCATGCGGGTGTCCATGGAGGCAAGGTGGGGAACAAAAGGTTAAAGAGCCAGTAAGTGGAAAAGACAAAATGCCAATAATGGGATATCTTGAAACAACTGGTATATGGAACTACCATCCTGCAGATGTCATGAGAGGGAAGAATTTGGATGAGACAGTACTATGTACTCATGCAGTTATACGCAGTGAAGCTAGGATACAAGCATGTGGGTCTGGTAGCCTGGGGAAGACCCAGACAGACTGCATACTTGCAGCCAAGACTGCTGAGGTGGTTACTTCAGGGAGTGAGCTGCTCTATAGCAGTGAGACTAAAGGTGAGCCACAGCTGCTTGTGGGTACTGATGTTCCCTTGGACAGGGCAACTGCAAAGGAAGAGGTGAGTAGTAGTACCAAGGCTGACATTGAGGCACCACTGTCAGAGGATGCCAGACTTCCAGTGGAAGGGGAGCTGGGAATGGTTACAAGGAGAGAGCTGAGACAGGCTCTGCTCATAGACCCTACATTGCATGGCCTGAGGCAGGTAGCTAGGGAGGCACCTGATTCTCAAGGAAAGGGGGAATGCGTATACTGGGATGAAGGGCTACTATACAGAGAGTGGACCCCTGAGGGAGGGCTAGAAGGTGAGAGAGTACAGCAGTTGATAGTACCTAGAGCTTAACGTCTGGCGCTTCTAGCCATAGCCCATGATATTCCCTTTGAAGGTCATATGGGCATAAAACATACAAAGAGGCATATTACCCAAACATTCTATTGGCCTGGAATTTCTAGAGATGTAACAGGGTACTGCAGGATGTGTGGGCAGTGACAAAAGTTAGGCAAGGCAGGAGACAAGATGAGAGCTCCTTTGATGTATTTGCCTGTGATTGAGGAGCCATTTCAGAGGGTAGCTATGGATATTTGTGGGTCCTCTGAGTAACCCAAGTTCCACAGAGAAAAAGTATATCCTAGTGATTGTAGATTATGCTGCACAATACCCTAAGGCAGTGGCTTTGTCCTCCATTGAGGCCAAGAAGGTGGCAAATGCTTTGCTCAAGATTTTCATCAGGGTAGGTTTCCCAAAGGAAATACTGTCTGAGAAAAGGTGCCAATTTTATGTCAGACTTGCTGGCTTGTCCGTGGAAGTCCTGTGGAGAAAAGCACATGAAGACCACCACCTACCATCCTCAGTCTAATGGTCTTGTTGAGAGGTTAAACTCTACAATCAAGTCCATGCTACGGGTATTTGCAGATCAGTTTAAGAGGGAATGGGACAAATATTTGCCCCATCTGTTGTTTACTTACAGAGAGGTTCCCCAGGAATCCACAGGTTTTTCACCCTTTGAGTTGCTGTATGGGCATAGGGTGAGGGGACCTCTAGATTTAATTTGAGATGAGTGGGAAGGTGAGTGTGAGTCTCACAAGGAGTCTGTTGTGGCATATGTCCTGAACCTCAGGACAAGGCTCAGGGAACTCATGGGCCCAGCCCAGGAGAAGCTGGCAGAAGCCCAATAACAGAAAAAGGTGTGGTATGACAGAAATGCTCGAGCTAGAGAGTATGCTGTAGGGCAGCAGGTGATGGTTCTCATTCCTGTCAGACACAACAAGTTGCAAGCAGCTTGGGAGGGACCCTACAAGGTGGTAAGAAAGGTAAGTGATGTTAACTACATGGTGGAACTGCTAGGCAGAAGGCAGGGGCACAAATTGTACCATGTTAACGTGATGAAACCTTACCATGATAGGGAGGCCCTTGTGCTGAGCATGTGCAGTGGACTGCTGGAGTAGTCTGAGAGAGATCTTGTGACTGATCTCCTCAGTGAGGTTTGGGCTGACACCTGGGTAGAACAGGTATCAATGTCCCAGCAGCTATCTCCTACTGGGGTGCGAGAATTCCGAGCAGTGTTGCAGGAGTTTGGGAGCATGTTCACCGGGAAACCAGGGAGCACCCACCTGGTATAGCAACAGATGGATACAGGACCCCAAAGGCCTATTAGGCAGGCCCCTTATAGGGTGCCTAAGAGAGTCAAACAGACTCTGAGGGAAGAGGTACATGAGATGTTGGAACTAGGGGTGATTCAGGAGTCCAATAGTCCCTGGGCCTCCCCAGTGGTACTGGTGCCAAAGAAGGATGGCAGCACCAGGTTTTGTGTGGATTACAGGAAATTAAATAGTCACACAGAGGCAGATGCTTACCCCATGCCTAGTACAGATGAGGCCCTAGAGCAGCTGGGTGGGGTTAAGTATCTTACAACCATTGATCTTACCAAGGGTTACTGGCAGGTGCCTTTGACTCCCAGTGCTCCAATTATGAGCAGTACCACACAAATTGCAATTAGAATGTTCATAGGACCGACCCCCACCCCCCAAACAGATTTTGGAAAAAGTTCGTCAGTGGGTTTGGGCCTGGTTTTGCCATTGCTGACACCTGCTGTATTACCTCCAGGTGATCATTGATTTCATGCTGGTTGTCTGGAATGTACGCACAGCATTTTTCTTTGATAAGCGCGCACGTACCACCTCTCGCCGCTAGGGTGAAGTCGAGAGCCATTCGGTTCTGTAATACAACTGTTCTCATCGCATTCATTTCATCAGTCACAAGTTCAAGAGCGGAAAAAGTCGCATTGCTCATTACTTCGAGAAGTTTTGACAATTTCCTCAGTTCCCAAATCGATTTGACTGCTCCGTAGGCTGGGAATATCCCAGCCCAGGATATAACACTGTCACTCAAGTCCATATGGGTCAACTTTTCTTTGTCCTTCACAGACGAATGATCCTTCCAGCTTGCTTCAATCTTACCCACTGGATTAGTAGGTTTTCTGACTGTGTTTTCGGCTTGCTGAGCTATGTCTCTTACATTACGTATTTTACCCAGGGGCAATTCTGCAGTATGTCTTATGGCTGGAACCAGATAACACAAAAAACAACTGCCGGACCAATTCTCAGGTAACCATTTGTAGGCTTTTTTCCCACAAACAAAGTAACAGTTTTCTACTTTTGTACTGATGCGGGTTAACCCTGAATGAAACATTTTCTTATCTATAACAGAGAATTGTCTATATATTTCAGGAGATTTTTGCACATTTCTCAATGTTGTTTTCATCAAGCTTAAATATGAATCATAATTCGTGCTACAACTAGTACCTTGGTCTATAGGTTTTATATAACATTTGTAAGACACAGTTATGTTACAGTTACTCCAACCAACCTGGAGTGTATCATTTTTAACAAAACAAACAATTCCTTTCTGAGTAACAGGCAAATATAATGCCACTTTGTCTTGTGATCTCACAGTGCCTGTGTCAAATAACAGGTTTTCCCAAGTTTCATTTATTCCCAAGGGGACAGCAGACATCAAAGTCCTCCATATGCTGTGGGTATTGCAGTACAAACCCAGCAATTTGAAACGCTCATAGTCTCTACATAAACCGCTTCATAGCCAGGTATGTGTTAAAGTTTGGGTGCCAGTCTATAGCCAGTCCTTCATCACGTTTTATTAATTTCACTTCTGTAGTTATATGCAAGAAAAACCATAACAACAAAAAAGGTTACTACAAACATAGTTAATAAGTGTATGATCAGTAGGCCAGTGAACCAATGTCTCTGGGGTTGTTTCACATTTTTATTCATTCTGCCTCTGGCCATCCTGTTCCTGTGGTATGTCCAAACTAAATTTCTTAACAGGTTTGCAATGGGTTAAATGAACCCAAGATGATCTCTCAGCAATTTTCACTGCAGTGGGTGTTGCCAATAGTACCTGGTACGGACCTTCCCACTTTGGACTCGCCCAGTTCTTTTTCTTTATGATTTTCAGCCAAATCCAGGACCCCGGGGTCAGCACGGCCTCTGGTTTTGCTTCTTGTTTATCTGAAAAAGAGTTTAACTGCAAAACAGTCTTATTTGTTAATAACTTCTTCATATAACTAGCTAATGAGCCATCGGCCTCCAGCTCTGCAGGCATGAGGGCCTTCCATTGCGGCACGCAATATGCCCTTCCAAACACTGTCTCAAAAGGGGTCAAGCCCTTTACATTTGGAACAGTTCTCATGCTCAGCAGTGCTAAAGGCAGACAGCAAATCCAAGTCTTTTGAGTCTCACTCATTAATTTTCTCAACTTGTTTTTCAAGATTCCATTGTACCTTTCCACTAGCCCTGCTGACTGAGGGTGATAAGCACAATGGTTTTTCAAAGAAATCCCAAAAAATCTCCCAAGCTGCTGTATTGTCTGGTTTACGAAATGTGTTCCATTGTCACTATAGATTCTTTCCGGTATGCCAAATCTAGGAATGATTTCTCTCACTAGGGCCTTTGCTACTGTTGCTGCATCCGGATTTCTAGTTGGAAAAGCTTCTACCCATTTTGAAAACATATCTATGATTACTAAACAGTATTTTTCCCTTCACATTTATTCAGTTCTATGAAGTCCATACAAATAGTATGGAACGGATAGGTGGTGTTGGAAAGCTCCTCGCTTTGGTTTAAATGCTCCTGTGCATGATGTTTGCTACAAATATGACATGTTGCACAAAATTTTTGTGTATAATTGTAAATCCATATGTTTGGAATGTTTTGTTAACTAACTGTACCATCCCCCCTGTTGAGACATGGCTCTGCCCATGACTCAACAAAGCTGCATATCTAAATAAATTAGATGGCAATATGGGCTTTTCTCTTTGGAGATGTACAGTCCCTCTTCAAGGATTGCTCCTCGTTTTATCCACTTTTGCTTTTCTGCTTTTGAAGCTAATGTCTGCATTGTTTTTAACATTTCTAAATCTAGAGTCTCAGAAGGTTGTAGTTCTTCATTTAAGAGCACAGTTCCTGGTCTGAGGCAGCTTGCTCGCAGCTGCATCAGCCCATTCCCTTTGAAATTCTATCTTGTTGTTTTGTATGGGCTGCACATTTACAGATAGCTATTCTAGTGGGTAACTGAATAGAATCTAACAGGTTCAGAATCAATTGTGCATGATTAATCGCTTGCCAGTAGATGTTATCATTCCCCTGTTTTTCCATTGTTGTGCAAAGACATGCACTGTAGAGAAAGCATACTGACTGTCAGTATATATGTTAACACATTTGCCTTTCGCTAGAGTGCAAGCACGTGTCAAAGCTATCAATTCTGCTGCTTGAGCTGACAGGTTATGTTGCAGGGGTTGTGCTTCTATGATTTTGTCATCAGTTACTACTGCATAACCCACTAGGTTTTTCCCTGTAGGACCTCGTCTACAGGACCCATCCACAAAAAATGTCACCTCTCGTCAGCTAAGGGTACATCAGTAAGGTCTTGTCTGGGTGTGGTTATTTGTTCCATTTCCTGTAGGCAGCTGTGGTATGCCATCCACAGGAATCGGAAGTAATGTCGATGGATTTAATGTCGTGCATCGTTCAATTGTCATATGGGGTTGACTCAATAGTATGGTCATGCAAGAAAGATGTCTGGCAGGGATAAAAATGCTATTTTCTCTTGCAGTAAAATTATCGCAACTGCATGAGGTACTCTCAACGTGAGAGGATGAAACAATACCACTGAGGCTGAAGCTTGCACTGCCATAGCTGCTGCGACTACCGCTTGTACACAGGGTGGCAATGATCGCGCCACGGATCTAACTGTGATGAATAGTAGCTATGGGCGTTGCTTGCCGCCATGTTGTTGCGTCAGTACTGACGCTATATATCCCATACAATCTACAGTTTGAAAAATCTCTTATGGTAATTCGGAAGCCCTAAAACTAATGATGAAACTATCAGTTGTTTTAGTCTGCAAAAGCTGCCTCTGCTTCCGGAGTCCAGTGTAGTGTTTCTTGTGCTGCCATTGGTGTTTTAAATATTAAATCAGCCAATGGAGCCGTTCTAAAGCATAATTCGGTATCCAACTTCGACAAAAATTAGTCGTTCCCAAGAAGGACATCATTTCCTTCTTGGTAGTTGGTCTAGGTGCTTGTAAAATAGCTGTTTTTCGATTTTCATCTAATGTTCTGCCTTCTTTGGATATCACATATCCCAGGTATTTAACCTGTTCTTTCCAAAGTTGCAATTTATGTTTATTCACTTTATGCCCTTGCTCAGCTAAGAATTTCAATAATGCTATCGTGTCTTCCCTACACTGTTGCTGGGTAGGGGCTGCAAGCAAGATGTCATCTACATAAAGTAGTACTTGGCTGCCCCCTGGTGGAGAAAACCCTGCCAGGTTACTAGCCATCTCTTGTGCGAATATTGTTGGACTTTCACTATATCCCTGTGGTAGTCGGGTGTACGTATACCTTTTGCCCTGAAATGTAAATGCAAACCAATGCTGGCTGTCAGGGTGGATAGGTATTGAGAAAAATGCATTGCTAATATCTACCACGGTGAAATATTTTGTTTGACTTCAAATCATTTAACAAGGTATGTGGGTCTGGCACCGTAGGTGCTCTTGGTATTACCGCATCATTTACAGCTTGTAAATCTTGTACCATCCGCCATTCCCCGTTTGCTTTTTTCACAGGAAATAGAGGAGTATTACATGGTGAATCTAAAGATTCCACCAGTATCCCTTTCTTAAGTAATGCCATTATGATAGGTTTGATTCCCTGTTCCGCATCCTTGCTCAAAGGATATTGTCTTTTTCTTGGTCTAAAAGCTGATTTTGGTGTAATAACTACTGGCCCTGCTGTTCGAATAAGTCCTACATCTGATTTACCTGTTGACCAAAGAACATTTGGTATTTCACTCAAAGCTTTTTTTTTTTTTTCTATCAAGAACGCCAGTCAGCTGTCTTCACTCTGTTGTAAGTGTACAGCTGGGCGTGCCTGCGTTAACCAATTTAGTTTTTGCTTCTGTACTCCTAAGTCCGATAATTCTGAGTCAGTTAGTTTCTCCCATTTTGTCACTTTGTCACCTAAGTCTACCCACCTAACATTCTTGTTTTTGGTTAGGCTAACATGCGGTAGTTTATTGGATTTGTACAATTCCAAAAACTCCTGGGGCAATGAACAACTGGCTACGCTATTGCCCTCAGTGTCCCAATATAGAGTCCGTAGTATTAGTCTATTTGCGGGATTCTTGAACAATTTTTGTTCGTATTCTTTATCAGGTCCTGGTGTGCTACAATAATATAGGGTACAATGTAATAAATGTTGCTGGTCAGCATCGAGGGGAAGCACCTTGCTGGTGACTACATTCATCAGTTCCTTGGTCACTGCCCCTGGACCGGTTGTAACCAGATCCTGGCTGTACCAATAATAAGCCTCCCCCTCCGATCGTACTACAAAAGTATCAGTTTGTCTCTGTGCCTCCATACCGTTCATGGTAGGGACTACTGCTATGCCAAAAAGTTGCATAAGATCTCTTCCTAATAAGTTCATGGGGCATTTGGCAGAAAGTACTATTTTACTCCTTTGGGTCATGCCCGAGACGGGGTCAGTTATTGCTATATCATGGGAAAGTGGTTCCCTGTACAGCTGTCCGCTTGCTGCTTTCACTAATATGTAATCAGGTGACTCAGAATGTTCCGTAACTTTGAAGGATGTATCAAAGTTCGTGATGCTCCTGAATCACACAAAAATTTGACTTCTCTCCTTCCACCAGAAGTGTAACTTCCGGTTTGTCTGCTAAATAGAGCTCTAAGCTCAGTAATGCCAGATCTAAAACTTCACTTTCCCCAACTTCTACATCCGGTTGCATGTCATCTGTTTCTTCTAAGGTATTTACATCATCCCCCTGCTCATTAGTCTCTCCTGGTGACTGCTGAGCAGCATAACTGTCATATAGTCAATCCTCATCTTCCTTATCCTTTTTTTCCACAGGTGCCTTGCTCCTGCAATCCCTTGCCAAATGTCCCTTCTTACCGCAATTGAAGCACTCACCTTTTTTCTTTCTGTTCTCATAAATCTCTGAGTTTCTGTCAGAGCGTTTGTTACTCTGAGTGTTTTGCTTACCCTTTTTGGCTGCTTGTACTACAAAAACTTTCGCACCATCTTCAGCTGTGAAGACCTGCGTTTTCTTTTTACTGTTAAAATGTTTTTCGGCATGTCTAGCGTATTCTAACAAGGCTTGAAGCCTGCTTGTTCGGTGATCTATCATGTGCTTCGTGATGAAGCTATTGATAGGGGCAATACAACCTTTCAAAAATGCATTTTTCAACTGTTGTTCATATGAGCTATCATTCTTTTGATTTTCAGGAACAGGCATGCCGCTATGGTTATTAAAACATTCTAATAATCTACCATAGTATGCATCCACTGTTTCATTATCTCGTTATGCATTGGTTAATGCAAGTCCAGTCTGCCCTAGGTTTCCATTTTTCAGTAATGCGGTCTGTAAGACCCTTCAATCTAGTATCTAGTTCTGCGTCACTATGTGGGAGTGGCCTGAGTTGCGCGTCACGGGCATTTCAGGCGCCACAAATCATGTGCCAGTCCGGACCTAAAATTTGTCTAACTACTCTTTCTACCTTTTCCCCATTTAAGTGGTAACTCAATCTCATGCCCTGTAAATCTTGTAAAAATTTCTCAAAGTTAATTTTTGGATGGGGAATTCCTTCTGTAGCTTTTCGGATGTCTTCCGGTGTCCATGGTCTATACACTAAGAGAGTTGAGGCCTGGCCCTCCTGTCCTGCCTGTGGGTTTGGTACTTCTATTAATGGACAGATTTCCTCACTCTCATCTAATAAACTTCCGCTTGGTTGAACATCTGTAAGCGTTTGACGTGTTCGGGATCTAGTCCCGATAGGTTCTCTTACAAATGGTTGTCTTAATATCCCTGTTGTCTCTGGGTAACGTGGGGGGGGTTCAGCCCGCCCTCCCGCTTCATATTCTGAGTAAGGCATCGGTGGACGTGGTAGGGGAGGGACCGATGCTACTATTATGTTATTATCCTCTTTGTCTAAAAATAATGCCTTTGCATTTTTATTTTTCTGTTCCCTTCGGTTCGCTTCCTCAATCCACCTATGTGCTTGAGGAACACCCAACTGTCGTTGTTTTTTTGCCTGACCTTCTGCGTCAGATTTTAACTGTCTCAAAAGTTTTACTAATGACATTTTATCCAATTTACCATCAAAGTCATACTTGTTAACCCATTTTGCAAAATATCTCACATTATCTGCTCTCTGTAATTGCATATATTTTGCATCTTCTGTTAGGGGCGGGTCACGTGACCCTTTAGTGCATTCATTTCCCATGTCTCTGAAAGAGAAAAAGAAGAGAGAGAGAGAGAAAAAAACAGAACTGTTACGTAACCCTTTTTCTTGTACCACGTGGTATCTTATTCCCCGTATTCACAGTAGTGTCTAGAATGACTGTTTACTTTGCTTTGTTTTATTTCCTGATCTATGACTCAAGATACAATACTTGACTACCTCTCTCCTGCTATCACAAACCTTAGCAATAGCACAGTGTAACCTGGTCCCCGATCTAAAACAAAACAAAGAGAGGAATTCTGCTTACCCGAGCCTCCTGCTTATGTTTGATATGCTTTTAGGACCCAGTTTTCTGCTTTTCGGCCACAGATCAGACAAGTGGACAGCCTCTTTGGGCACGACAATTCAGTCGGAGGTCTTTCCTTCTTCTGCAGATTTCGCACCACCTATATATTCTGACCTGTAGCTTACCAAGGAATTCGCACGATTAGGACCAAAATGTTAAATAAATTTGTTAGAGTCAGACTGTAAAAATCATTGAGTTATTCAAAAACAATGTCAATCAATAACAAACAATAATGCAGGAGAACTTGAGTATCTTAAACTCTAATGTACATTAGGAGCCAAAAAACCATACACAAGTTTGTACAGAATTTTGTCTAGTTTTATTCACAAAGTACACCTGTTTTATACATGTCATTATCAGTTTTGCCCACCTCACTGGTGTGGTCAGTGACAGGGTCTTTACATCATAGTAATTCATAAAAAGTGCTGAATTTGTGTTTTTCAAAAAAGTCTCTTTCCCATGAGAATGTTACAGCCTTGTAAGCATCTGGTCAGTCACGATGACCTCCTGAGGATGTAGCCAATTCAAGGCTCTCAGATTAGTTCGAATACAATAGATGTATGTCTTTTTTAATGTCTCTCTTTGTCTTTCTGGTTCCCCAGCTGTGCACTATCAGAGATAGTGCGCACAAGGCTATTCTCCTGGTGGAAGCAGGAAAGAGGATACACATGCGAACAGATTTATTATTTTCTAACTTTGCAAAATAATCTCTACTTGAAAGACATGAGCCAGGCTGTGCTTACAAGCTGCCAAGGTCAAATTTTTGATTACACTGCAGCTTGTGCTTCAAGCAATAATATGCAGGTTTATTTCTACTATTATTTTAGTAAGACAGAATTAAATGCATTATATACTACTTTTCAAACTTTGTTCTCTATTATGGATTTAAGTACATTTATTCTTAACTAAAGCACACATTTCTCTATATATTTAATCACACAACTTATATGTGTTTGAATGTTTAAATACACATCTTCCTAAGCAGTACACTTTGTAAATATATTTTTCTAAGCAGCATGTATGTAAATATATTTTTCTAAGCAGCATGTATAGATTTTTCTAACAAATGTTTTGAATACAATCAGTAGGGCCATGTGGCATGCGGGTGTCCATGGAGGCAAGGTGGGGAACAAAAGGTTAAAGAGCCAGTAAGTGGAAAAGACAAAATGCCAATAATGGGATGTCTTGAAACAACTGGTATATGGAACTACCATCCTGCAGATGTCATGAGAGGGAAGAATTTGGATGAGGCAGTACTATGTACTCATGCAGTTATACGCAGTGAAGCTAGGAGACAAGCATGTGGGTCTGGTAGCCTGGGGGAGACCCAGACAGACTGCATACTTGCAGCCAAGACTGCTGAGGTGGTTACCTCAGGGAGTGAGCTGCTCTATAGCAGTGAGACTAAAGGTGAGCCACAGCTGCTTGTGGGTACTGATGTTCCCTTGGACAGGGCAACTGCAAAGGAAGAGGTGAGTAGTAGTACCAAGGCTGACATTGAGGCACCACTGTCAGAGGATGCCAGACTTCCAGTGGAAGGGGAGCTGGGAATGGTTACAAGGAGAGAGCTGAGACAGGCTCTGCTCATAGACCCTACATTGCATGGCCTGAGGCAGGTAGCTAGGGAGGCACCTGATTCTCAAGGAAAGGGGGAATGCGTATACTGGGATGAAGGGCTACTATACAGAGAGTGGACCCCTGAGGGAGGGCTAGAAGGTGAGAGAGTACAGCAGTTGATAGTACCTAGAGCTTAACGTCTGGCGCTTTTAGCCATAGCCCATGATATTCCCTTTGAAGGTCATATGGGCATAAAACATACAAAGAGGCATATTACCCAAACATTCTATTGGCCTGGAATTTCTAGAGATGTAACAGGGTACTGCAGGACGTGTGGGCAGTGACAAAAGTTAGGCAAGGCAGGAGACAAGATGAGAGCTCCTTTGATGCCTTTGCCTGTGATTGAGGAGCCATTTCAGAGGGTAGCTATGGATATTTGTGGGTCCTCTGAGTAACCCAAGTTCCACAGAGAAAAAGTATATCCTAGTGATTGTAGATTATGCTACACAATACCCTAAGGCAGTGGCTTTGTCCTCCATTGAGGCCAAGAAGGTGGCAAATGCTTTGCTCGAGATTTTCATCAGGGTAGGTTTCCCAAAGGAAATACTGTCTGAGAAAAGGTGCCAATTTTATGTCAGACCTGCTGGCTTGTCCGTGGAAGTCCTGTGGAGAAACGCACATGAAGACCACCACCTACCATCCTCAGTCTAATGGTCTTGTTGAGAGGTTAAACTCTACAATCAAGTCCATGCTATGGGTATTTGCAGATCAGTTTAAGAGGGAATGGGACAAATATTTGCCCCATCTGGTGTTTGCTTACAAAGAGGTTCCCCAGGAATCCACAGGTTTTTCACCCTTTGAGTTGCTGTATGGGCAAAGGGTGAGGGGACCTCTAGATTTAATTTGAGATGAGTGGGAAGGTGAGTGTGAGTCTCACAAGGAGTCTGTTGTGGCATATGTCCTGAACCTCAGGACAAGGCTCAGGGAACTCATGGGCCCAGCCCAGGAGAACCTGGCAGAAGCCCAATAACAGAAAAAGGTGTGGTATGACAGAAATGCTCGAGCTAGAGAGTATGCTGTAGGGCAGCAGGTGATGGTTCTCATTCCTGTCAGACACAACAAGTTGCAAGCAGCTTGGGAGGGACCCTACAAGGTGGTAAGAAAGGTAAGTGATGTTAACTACATGGTGGAACTGCTAGGCAGAAGGCAAGGGCACAAATTGTACCATGTTAACATGACAAAACCTTACCATGATAGGGAGGTCATTGTGCTGAGCATTTGTAGTGGATTGCAGGAGGAGTCTGAGAGAGATCTTGTGACTGATCTCCTCAGTGAGGTTTGGGCTGACACCTCGGTGGAAGGGGTAGCAATGTCCCAGCAGCTATCTCCTACTGAGGTTCGAGAAATCCGAGCAGTGTTGCAGGAGTTTGGGAGCATGTTCACCGGGAAACCAGGGAGCACCCACCTGGTATAGCAACAGATGGATACAGGATCCAAAAGGCCTATCAGGCAGGCCCCTTATAGGGTGCCTAAGAGAGTCAAACAGACTCTGAGGGAAGAGGTACATGAGATGTTGGAACTAGGGGTGATTCAGGAGTCCAATAGTCCCTGGGCCTCCCCAGTGGTACTGGTGCCAAAGAAGGATGGCAGCACCAGGTTTTGTGTGGATTACAGGAAATTAAATAGTCACACAGAGGCAGATGCTTACCCCATGCCTAGTACAGATGAGGCCCTAGAGCAGCTGGGTGGGGCTAAGTATCTTACAACCATTGATCTTACCAAGAGTTACTGGCAGGTGCCTTTGACTCCCAGTGCTAGGGAGAAGTCAGCCTTTGTGACTCCTTTTGGCTTGTATGAGTTTACAAAAATGCCCTTTGGGATGAAGAATGCCCCAGCGACTTTCCAGGGGCTGGTAGATCATGTCTTAGCAGGAGCAGGAGGGTTTGCTCTTGCTTACATGGATGATATTGCTATCTACAGCCATTCTTGGCAAGAGCACCTTCAGCATGTCAGGGAGGTGCTGGGCAGACTACATAGGGCAGGGTTGACCATTATGCTGAGCAAATGTCAGATAGGTATTGCAGAAGTCTTCTACCTAGGACATATAGTGGGAAGTGGTAAGATAAGGCCAGAACCTGCCAAAGTGGAAGCCATTCAGGCATGACCTGCACCTGTTACCAAAAAGTAGGTGAGGGCATTCTTAGGGACAGCACGGTACTACAAAAAGTTTGTTCCCAATTATAGTACCATAGCTGCTCCCCTCACAGACCTGACAAGGAAGAACAGGCCAGATAAGGTAGTGTGGACCCCAGCATGTGAGCAGGCATTTCAGAAGCTTAAGGAAGCTTTGGGAGGACCCCCTGTGTTAGCCAGTCCAGACTATAGCAAAGAATTTGTTGTGCAGGTGGATGCTTCAAACTATGGGGTGGGGGCTGTACTTAGCCAGATTTCTTCAGAGGGAGAAGAGCACCCAGAGGTTTATCTCAGTCGTAGACTCTAACCCAGGAAGGAATTCTATGCAGCGGTAGAAAAGGAATGTCTAGCCATAGTGTGAGCACTACAAAAACTTCAGCCTTATCTGTATAGAAGAAATTTCACTGTGATGACAGATCACAACCCTCTAACATAGTTAAACAGAGCCAGTCAGCAAAATGTCAAGTTGCTAAAATGGAGCCTGAAGTTGCAAGCATATGATATGTCAGTGCAGCACCGCAGTGGGAGTAGCAATGCCAATGCAGATGGCCTCTCAAGATAGGGAATGGGGTGAGGTACATCCAGATAGACCTGACACTCTCAAGTGATGTTTCTCAAGGGGCACTTGAAAAACTTGCTTGAGTTCCCCTGGGGGGAAGAGATGTGAAGATTGGAGGAAGATGGACAAAGGCTGCCAGCTTAGTCAAATAGAATTTGATACATAATTCTATCGATTGTATAAATAAATGTAAAATACAGGCTTGTGTTTTTAAATGAACGAAAACACTGTAAAATGTGAACTTCAAGATTGATGTAACATTACCATCTGCTGTAAGGAAAATCAAGCGAAGCATTTCAAATGTGTCTTTTCAAGTCGAAAAGATCTTATGAATCTCTTTGATGTTTTACAAGTTGGCTCTATTGAGTCTGGATGAAGGCTTCATGCCTATTGTTTTAAGGTTAAAGTTAAGGGCCAGAATTTGCATGTGGAAGGTGCTTTATTGCTCTGGTTTCTGCTAGAGTGTATATGTGAAATGCCTTTTATTGTTGTAGTCTCCTGGGCAGGTGTTAGCTTGCTAAATAATGCAGTTTGTGGCCTGGGAACTAAAGACTAAGTGTCAAAATGATGCAGTTTGGGAGGGCCTTAGAGAACTGCTGGTTAGTGTTTAAAAACTATTGTTTAGTGAGAGGCTGAGAAGCATTTTGATCTTGGACATCTAACCCAGCACTGCTTATGCTTTATGTATGTAAGTAGGATTATAGCACTGTGATTTCTCTTAGGAATAGTTAAACTTAGAAGAAAGTTAGACTAAGTATTTTTCTTTGAAATTAGATCTTTCCTATGATATTGTTTTAAGTTTCTGTGTGATCTCTGAACTTGAGTAGCATTATACTGTAGTAGTTTTGTCTTGTGTTTTAATTATTTATTATTAAATATTTTAAAACCTTTACCTATGGCTTGTTTATGTAGAGATAATTCAACCTCTAAAGTACATTACGTATTTACAGCTTTTACTGTCTAAGTCACTCCAAATTAAGCTTTGACTGCTTAGTCATACTACCATTGGATTATAATATTGCACAGTAATAATTGGACACCCTTTTAAGGACCTTTTAGTAGCTGATAATTATTATCTGGGTGGTGGCAAGAATTACTACTGTATGGTCTGGGTAATAGGGGCACAGCTGGAGAACCTGTGCCAACCTTTTCCCAGGAGGGTCTGTGTGGTTGTATAACTTCTTCTCAAAGTGTGTGTGTGCTGTGTCAGCTAGTTGGGCAGGGAAATGAAGCACTGATTGGACAGAGAGGGTACTGGAGGTTTTAGCTTTCCCAACTAGGCTGAGATGTGGACCTTATAACTGTGCCAGTGGGGAGTCTTATTGGAGACCTGGTGAGGAAGGGAGCAACAAGTTCCAGACTGACTGTGATCTCTGTGTGCAATTAAGGTAAATTGTACTTTACTGTGTGTATTAGTTGTCCTTTCCTCTTCTAGGAGGCAACCTCCCTGGTGTTAGTGGTGAGGACTGTGTCTCCTTGATTGCTGGGCCAGGGCACGGTCAACACACTTGCAACAAAAAGATATGATTTCAAAATAATTCCCCACCACAACAGGCAAAAAATATTCCTTAGCATGGATGCTCCCTCAAACAACAATAGAGAGGCATATGAGGAAAGTATTTCTCTCCACAATCCAAAGCAATCAGACAAATCTTTAAAAGCACTTTTCCCTGTCTAACTAACAACAGGGACAAACATTTTCAGATTCAATTCCCATCCACTCCACACATCAGAAACTGTTTGAAAAGTAATCTAAACCCTACTCCTCAGCCTCAGTAGAAGGTCTGTATGCCCTACCTCCGTCAAACATACCTCATGCTTTCATGAGTAAATCACTGTGGCAGTACACTTCATAACCCACTAATGACCTCTCGTATGGCTCTGCCCCCCACTCAGTAGTCAGATGTAGATAGCCCTCCTACAAAAATAACAGCAACAGCAGCAGTATAGCAGCAGACTACCTCAGCTTTTGCAAATCTGTTCACCCCCAAACAAGTGGTCTTCTTCTGCCCACTTCCTTTGCCTCACTTTAACAAATTCTGTAGTGAAATGAGCACATCAGTTACCATGGCTGCATTTATTGTACAATGGCAAGGTTGAAAATGTATCAGTGATGCTAATGAGCCAGTTACATGTAAACATCTCTGAAATGCACATCTCACATAATGTGCATTGGACCAACCCTGTGCTACGAGGCTTGAACCAGTCTGTGTACCTTCAAGAATAGCGAAAAAGTGCACTGTAGCTGTAAGGATGGGTCACTGATTCCAGCAAGCATAAAGATATATTATATTAGAAGTGTGTTGTGGCTCCTAAAGGAGCTAAAAGCAATAATAGAAAGAGCCATGAGTTCTACAGGCTTCTCCAAAGCATTCTATCATGCCTTTTGAAGCCAAACGCCAGTCTACAATGCCCATACTTTTTTACACTACTATATTGTGGTACTGTGAGCTGTTGTGCTGCCTTGGTGCATATAGATGTATTAAAACACAAACTATTGCAAATAGACAAACAAAATCCAAAAGGCATAGCTTCAAAATCACAGGAACACGAATCAAGGATGAAAACTTTTTTTAAGTTAATTCATCCTGGTACCTCGAAATTTCGCCTTTGGAATAAATTAACTTGAAAAAAATGTTTTCATCCTTGACTCGTGTTCCTGTGGTTTTGAAGCTGTGACTTTTGGATTGTATCTGCATATAGATGTATGCTATTTGATGCCTGCAATGTGTATCAACATGAATAAGCTACCATAATCCTCAAGACCGTGACCTGTGAAGTGTCCATAGCTTTTTAGGAACTTATTGTGATAGGGTTCTTAGGTGGTGCTCCAAGCAATCGCACATATCATAATACTTTATGTACAGAGACTACTGGGATCATTGCAGGGGCTCTGTTATGAGATTCACTAATATAATGTGCATGGCTGGCAGTGCCTTGCCAGTGCAGTGACTATTGCAACAAGCATATCCCGCTCAGATGAACAGCACAGGAATCACAACAGTGACTTAAAAAGGTGCCACATTGACCTTTATCACCAATGAGAACAGGAGATTAGGGAGACTGCTTCTGAGCTCCCAAGTAACTATATATGGCAGGTGTATTTCCCTGAAATGTAGTAATATCTTCCATGCTTATTACAGAGCATTTGAGTCACATACATTTTCTGTCTGTTTTTTTTTTCCTGAACAGAAGGAGGAAAACTGTCTCATCATTCAAAGGCAAATGGAAGATGTTATTATAACAACATGTTTGTGCAATAGTACATTACTATTAGTAATGACAACCACATCCTTGAGTGCTACACACCTTCGCTGTACAAGCAAGATACTTTACTGTCCCATTGAACCAACCAGTGTGAGGTCACAAATGTGTTGGGGTAGGGATCATACACATGCCATTGATTGTCCCAACAATATGCCACATGCTGTTCTTCACTTCAAACTTTTGGGTTTAGTCCCCTTCATCGCTACATGGTGCATCAGTCTGATTGTCAAGTATACGGCCTGCACTGCCACATCCAAGCCCCATGGCAGTCCCATTTTTGTATGGCATACCTTGGGCATGAATTATTTTTAGCATGCAGTCTTTGGCATATACAGTACTACTTAACTTCCAACCACTGACTGGTACCCATGCTTAAGTCACTGACTGTCTTCCACTGCCATGAACAATGTTACCCTGCAGCATCTATAGAATAGGCTATGCCCACTAAGTCCTTTCTTGTTCCTTGGCCATACAAAATGTCATTAAATATGTCCCACATCACCTTTTATGTCTCTTGCAGTCCCACATTCCAACGCATATGTTGTTTTCTGATATGTACACAGGAGGGCTGCCTCAGATCCACATACCCCTGCCCCATGTAACCTACTGCCTACAATTCTATCCTTTAGTCTGGCAGCTTAGACCCATTATCCTCATTGACATTGCACACATAATAATTGTTTACCTTTATGGTAGACATATCTCTCAACCTCTTAGTTCAATAAATCTGGACAAAGCCCGAAATAATGGTGAGGCAAAGGTCCGAAAACAGGAGCAGATTTTAAATACTGCTGTTGTAAACTTTGAAACTTTCTAAAATAACAGGATTTGTGTTAGCATGTGTTTTCTGAAGAGTATGAAGTCTGAAACTCAAATATATATCATTTTAGTGACTTCAATCCTCACTGATTTGCCAGAAAACCACAAATTTTGTGAGGAGCAGACCAAAAATATGAGGTAAAAATCTAGAAATTCTGTGAAAATCTGGACATTTGAAAATGATGATGCCAGTTAGTTTTATGCAGGCATGCTTTTTTCTGCTTTGACTCTGTCACTTTCTCTTTCATTCTATACTTTATATTTATTTGATGTTAGGTGTTTTAGTTCTCTCTGTTTATGTTACATTTTTATGTTGTCTCAGCCACATCTGTGAGTGATTGTGATGCGGCAGCCGTCACCTGTCTGTTAACCTGATCTTACATCCCCTCCTGGTACTAATGCTACCCCAAGGGTTGCCTCTCTGCAGAATGAAAAAGAAAAAAAATCCCATAGAAAGTGACATGTATGCTTCAGTTGTGGCCACCATTAGTATGTCAATGAGGGTGATGTTTTCTTACTCACTGGAGATGCAGACAGTAGGTCATGATATGTTATATGGGAAAATGTGAGAAGTCACAGGGGGTTGGTGATGGTTCATAGGTGTATACTAGGATAACATCCACTACAACCATTATAAGATTAGTTGTGCAAGCCAAATGTGACCCAGAAATTTGATTTCTATAGAGGTTATTTATCGACTGCTCTATACCTCTCAACTGTCCAGATTTTTGCCTCATATTTTTGGTCTATTCCTCATAAAATTTAGGGTTTTTTGACAAATCACTGTGATGATCTGATGACTGAAGTTACTAAATAATGACATATATTTCAGACTTCATATCCTTCAGAAAAATGCATGTTAACAAAAACCCTGTTATTCTAGCAACCTTCTACATTCGTAAGAGCAATATTTAAAATCTCTACCTATTTTTGGGCCTTTGTCCCTCCATTTAGTCAGGCTTTGTCCAGATTAATTTGCACTAAGGGGTAGCTGAGAGGTATGAATGTCTCTGTCCATCAGATACAAAGGTGCCAGACCAGGTAGCACATAAATAGGTTTAGGGAGGTACTGTACTATGGATGAGGACCTGTTGCTGAGACTGAATTCTCTGAAGAACATGTCTGTCTCTCCAGCATGTCCTGTTTATGTCACAAGTAAAAGTTAGGCCTTTTGATCTAGTAGTTCAGATGCTCTTTATTTTATTTTATTTATTTATTTTTTGTAGATGTGCAAAACATTCATCAAAACATGGTCCAGGGATGCCTTGCATGCCAGGCAAAGATCAACTCTTAGTAGTCTGTATTATACAGAGTAAAGTGACAGGGCTTTGAGGCGATCACTGTAGGACATTTTGTTTACTCTCTGTAGTCTTCTTTTGTAAGGCATCTTTGTGGATATTTCAGTTGCTGCATGTTCTGGTCAGGTACATATCAGAGGGGTCATTATAGTCTATGATGAGTCAATGAAGGTTGAGTACAGTGGCATGATGACCTCTCTGAATGAGATGCCATGCTGTTACTTATAAGTCAAGCAACATGATAGGATTTTCTATCTACCTTGGACACATGTTGATTGAAGTATAGGTTACTGTCTACATGAGTTCCTAGATACCTGACTAGAATCAACTTTTAGGTGTGTTTTATCGATGATGCAGTTACCCAGGGTGGCTGATTTCCCAAAAGGTACTCTAATGCATTTCTTGGCATTTAGCTTCCAGAAGTGTGTTTTTATCTTGGGGGGGATTCGAATACTGTTCCCAGTTTGCAATCATCTGCAATTTGATCAGCCAGAGGCCTTTGACTTTGACTTTGACCTCCAAGAAGTAGGTGCCAAAGAGGAGTAGGCCCAGCACAGAGCACTGAGGGATCCCACTGGTGACTGGCCTCTTTGTGGAGTCGGCCTTACTAATCCTAACCTCTTGAGACGTATCCAGGAATGGGGTATTTCATCAAGTACTTTAAACAGATCTAGGTATGCAGAATGCACTTCTTTCCCCTCATTCATTGTTTTAGTAACATTTTCAAAGATTTCCACCAAGTTCAGTAAGCATACCTTCCTTTGACAAAGCCAAACTGGGATGGTCCAGTGTCTGGAGGTCTCCTATGTCCATGGTTAATTTTCATGATAATTATTTCTATGGCTTTAAAAATAACATTAGTAAGATTAATGGGTCTGTAGTCTGCAGGATATGTTGATGGTCCTCCATTACAAAGAGGGATCATTGTTGCAGTCCTCCATTTTTGTGGCACAAAGCCAGTTTTAAGAATATGGCTCAACAGTGACTGCAAGGGTCCTGATAAGTCCTACTTTAGACTATTCAGGAGGCATCCCAGGATGTTATAGGAGCCCATTGAGGCTGTGTTCTTGGCTTTAGCGAGTGCAGCCAGTACATGCTCCCTAGTTATAGTTGGATGGGAAATGTTTGAGGGTATTTCTTAGGGGATGGTTGGGGGTGAGATAGGGGTAAAGTTGGATCTGAATTTGTCCACTAACAGGTTTACTATATTGCCAGGCTTGATGAATGTAGCAACATAAGTTTAGCACGTTGCTGTGTACTGCCCTTGATGTTTTTGACATAGCTGAAGAAGGACTTATGTTATCTTTCACCTG
Source organism: Protopterus annectens (assembly GCF_019279795.1). Lineage (NCBI taxonomy): Eukaryota > Metazoa > Chordata > Ceratodontiformes > Protopteridae > Protopterus > Protopterus annectens. The sequence goes on along the minus strand of NC_056738.1, from coordinate 55,908,339 downwards.
AAGACTATTTTAAACTCAAAATTAGCTTTGTTTGACCAAATTAGCCCTCTTAGTTGCCTATTTAGTTTGATGAGAAAGTTTTTATCTTTATCGGAATTACCTTTCCTGATATCTGCCATAATTGTCTTTCCTTTTGTTGCATGTCATATTTTTTTTTGGGTTGTCACCAAGGCAGTTAGTTTCTGGGGCTAGTTCTAGACTTACTTCTGGTAGTTACAGTAGCCTCCATGTAGCCACTGACATGGTCATGCAGAATTTCTGAGAGGAATTTAGTGTAGGCTGCTGTGTTTTATGGGTTTGGAGAGACAGTGAATTTTGACAAACTATCACTTAATGAAAGGTAGTTTGCCTTGGTGGTGGTGGACCAGTAGCTTGACATCCACATTGGCAATCTAGAAATTTCTTTGTGTTACTAGCAGATTTGCAGTGCTACCTGGCCCTGCCCATTAGGCCACAAATGGCTGAGCCCAGTGGAGAAGGCAGTCATGAAGGTGACTGACCTTTGGCTGGGTGTAAGCCTGAGCAGATTGAAAGGTATCTCTTTCAACTATATCCCCCATTGCGGTCTTCCCCTTCCTTGTGTTTCACTTTCCTCCCCAGGTTAGAGTGCTGGCCTCACTATCACCAGCTGTCTTCTCCTCTGTCTGTCTTGTCTCTCCTTTGTTTTCCCCCTTGTGTATCAACACATCCCCTGTCTATCAGTATCTGCTTTTATATGCCCCCACTATCACCATTGTATGCTCTTTCCTGCCACAGACCTTTCCATTAGCTTCTTTCTTATCTATTCTTCCTAAAAAAAAAAAAAAAAAAAATGTGAATCCGTCCTACAAAAAAAAAAACCTTTATCCCCCTCCATCTCATTCTTTCCATCCTCTTCCCCCTCAATGTAATCCTGAGATCGTCCTTTCCCCTTTCTGTTATTTTTAAGACTTTTTCAGCAGTTCTTGTAGCTGTACAACCATGCAAGTGTGGATGTACATAGTCATGAGTATACTACAAGCACATTTCAAAAATCCACTGATCATGTGACTGCCACTGCACTATGCTCCTCTTTACACAGCCTGAGCAGCTTTTGTCACCAGACTCCTTAACTAGTTCATCTCTGTCACACTAATTGCCTCCTGTGATGTTAACTATCTTCTGACTGCACTGCACTTCTTCACTTTCACTAATTAGGCATTGAGCAGCCAGCTAAAAGATGTTTCTGAATTCCAGGGAATGTATGTGCAGGACTTTGTTGCCATTTTTGTGTTTAATAATAATAATTATGTTCCTAGATTCACTGTGAAAGTCACATGTTGATTTACCAACATAAAATCATTCACACTTTATACAATTCACAAGGTAAACAATGCCCCTAGTATGGCAATTAAAGTATCCATTGACATTAAACATCTTAGCTATTCCCTGAACCATAAAATAAAGAATGGGATCAAGAAATCTGCATTGTCCACATTCCCTACATGGAAATGCCTCTTTTGCTCTTAGTGTCACCAGATTTGAATGATTCACTAATAAATGCTGTAACCTCTTTTATTCACAAAGCTTGTTTTATTACCAAATCTTTTCTATATGCTTGTAACCAGATCGTGACTAAAGGAATCAGCAGACCAGCTCATTTACCTGGTCATCAGATTGTAAAATAAATAAGTAAACCTGTTTGCAGGCTCCTGGTTGTCAGTACTACCTTCCGGTTCGTCTTCATTACCTTTACAATATTTGATGTAGCCACTGAAAATGTTAGATGACAGACATTGCTAAAATCCTGATTACAGTCTCTGTAGTTTTGTGGCACTAAATCTCAACTTACAATAATCTTACATTTATTCTCTTCCAGAAGTAGTTAAATCACTAATTTCTGTGACCAAACATTGTGGATGACCCCTACTTAAAAAACAGCTAAAGCCTGTTTTTCTGTTTCAAACTTAACATCTTCAGATGTGAGCCTAGAAAGTCTAATGAAATGGCCCTTAGTTATATTTCTTTTAACATAAAATGGATGTCTAATATGATAATGTAAGTGCACATTAATGTGTGTTTCCTTCCTATAAATAGATGGCTCAAGCCTTTTATTGTATTCACTCCTTTCATTTTCTCTAGACACATAATTAATCTTGTTCTCCATATTCTGGCAAGTAAACTTAAAAAAAATCAGTGTTATTAAACAATTCTATAGCTTCTATATGAATATTATTCTATACAACAAATAAGTCATTTATAAACTGTGTGTGGAAAACAGCTTTCTGTTTAAATAACCACACTTGATATTATTAGGTTTCATCCCACTTTGCCATAACTAAACTGGCATAAGCAAGAACCAGGGTGGGATCCGATCCCATAGCTACTCCTTTCTTCTGATGATGAAAGTCATTTTGGAAATCAAAATAGTTGTTTTCTAATACTATCAACCCAATTTTGAACTACTAAAACCATACAAATTAATGCATGTTCTACTTTGATTTAGCATGATCAATTCCCTCTTCATCTGAAGTCTGGTAGAGAATTTCCATGTATGTCACCCAGTGGATAGCCAACTGGCTCCCAGACAACACCCAGGAAGTTAGAACTGTGGAGTCCTCCTCTACAAAGAGGCCAGTCACAAGTGGAGTCCCTCAGGGATCAGTCCTTGGACCTCTCCTTTCTGGCATTTACTTCTCTGAAGTCAAGGCCAATGTCAGTGGTCTATGTCTGACTAAATTTGCAGATGATTGCAAATTAGGAGCTGTCATTAAATTCCACACTGACACAAATGTTGTCCAGGAGGGGATGACACAGACAAATAACTGGTGTCAGAGCCATGGACTAAAACTAAATGCTAAGAAATGCATAATAGCATTCTTCGGGAAGTCATCCACCCCTGCTAACTATCATATTGACAAAATACCCCTTAGAGTTGACCCAGTAGTCAAGGAATTAGGGACACACATAGATAGTAATCTAGACTTTGACCATCATGTGTCTATAGTAGTGAGGACATCCTTCTATGTTGCTCAAGTTATAAACAAAGGTATGGCATCTATGTCTAAGGAAGTCATTGTTCCACTGTATTCGACATTCATCAGACCTATCATTGAGTACAATGCCTCCTTTGGTAGGTACCGAACCAGGCATATCCAACAATTAGAATGCCCACAGAGGTTCCTCACTAAAATAATACAGGGCAATTGCAGAAAAATACCGCAACATACACAGAGTCTCCACGTGAATGAGAAAAGATATATTGGCAAGAAAACACTGTAGGACTCACCACGAAAAAGATCAAATAGTTAAGTCAAAAAGACCATAAATCAATCTTCCAAAACAGAATGATTTATTCCAGATGCAAGAAACAGGATAAGCGCTTTCGCGTACCACAATGTACGCTTCCTCAGATCTACATTCAAATAAAACCACTCAGTTTAAATACAACTAGAAAAGTTAATTAATTAATTAAACAATTATCCAATCTATCTATAAAACATATATAAAGGTATATACCAGTAATCAACCATTTCTTTCTATACAAAAACCTACAGTTCCGTAGATATGACTCACAGTAAAATACCTTATAAAACACAATCTATTTTGATTATACGACACTCCTATCACTTTCTTAATATGCTTATACAAAGATAAAGCATATAAATATTAATAAAAATGAGAATTATAGTAGTTATAGTAATAATAAAACAACTTAGGACCACATACAAGATAAAACAAAATATTGTCCTAAGTAATATTACATTAAAGCATGGTATATGCCTATGCTTATTAAATAAAACACAACAAAACATCATATAGTAGGAGCATAAAACCTCATAAATGCAACAATAATAATAATACAAAAGCAGACACAAAGTATAAAAAAGCATATAAAAGAATACATAACATAAACAATACATAATTTGAAAAAATGCACGTTGTACATATGTGTAACATAATATACAAAATTTAACCAAGTCCATGTAACCTTGCCTGAATACAAAAAACTTACCTTCTAGATCTCAGTATGGGTTTAAGTGAAACATATTGGTTAATACCAGGGGGTATATGAGCTCTTAATTTAAAAATCCACTCCAACTCCACCCTCTCCAGAGTGTTCATATGATCCCCCCCTCTCTCACTATAAGGCACAATTTGTAGAACTCTAAAGCTAAAGACATGATCATGAAATGCAATGATATGTTTAGCTAAAGCATTTTGTTCTTTCTTTTGTTTAATGTCATATGTATGATTATATATCCTCTTCTTTAATGTCTTTTGGTTAAACCTACATAAAAAGCAGGACACATATTACAGGTGGCAAGGTATATAAGGCTTTCCGTCTCACAAGTAGCGTAAAACCTAGGTATAAATGTATAATTAAATGAAGGGTGAATATATACTTGGTCTTGGCTAATATGCCTACACATACTACAACGTCTACATGGATACATGCCTAGTGTCTCCATTTTATCTGGATCTAACCCATCATCATATTTAAACCCATCACATAACAGTCTTTTCAAGTTCTTGTGATTACGATAAGCAAAACTCGGTTTACTACCTACTAGTTGTAATGTGTACTGGTCTACTATTAATATTTTCCAATTATTCAAAATAATATTCCTTATAGCTATATAGTCATTTGTATATGTGATAGTTAACCTAACTCTATCATTAACTGTCTTGTTTGAACTGATGCCTTTATGTCTCACACTGTTTACTGAGTGGGATGTCTGGTATTGGTGAAAAACTTCTGATTTAATGTCCTTGACCATCTTCTTATCATACCCCCTCTCTACAAATAATTTTTCCATTAAGTCAATCTGTTCCAACTTAATAGCCTCATCTTTGCACATCCTGCTCAGCCTAAAGAACTGACTCTTAATAATACCAGGGAATACATGCCTGGGATGCATGCTATCAAAGCTTAGGAGCGTATTCTTACAACAAGTTTTCCTAAATAACGTGGAAACTAACTTGCCAGCTTGAATACTTAGACTTACATCCAAAAAACTAATTTCAATATGGGAGACTTCCATGGTGAACCTCAGGAAGTCACTAGTGCTTTCTAGATAGCTAAGGAAGCTCTCAAACTCTTCCTTAGTGCCTTCCCATACAATTAGAATATCATCCACAAATCTCTTGTAGACAATAATTTTCTTATACAACTCATGAGTAAGCAAATGCTATTTTTTCCAATGATATACCACCAAGTTAGCATACGTATTGGCACATGATGTGCCCATCGCTACTCCCCATTTTTGGTGGTATAACTGGCTTCCAAAGGAGAACACATTATATGACAAAACCAGTTCCAATAGCTGACAAACAAGGATTTGTTTATCATTGCTGAAGTCTGTCGGTCAGCATAAGCTCCCTGATAGCCTGGATCCCCATGTCATTGGGAATGGATGTAAACAAATTCTTTACATCAAGGGTAATTAATAGATGAACATCCCTCTCTAGATAGACCTCTAGTTGCTCAAGTGAATCAAGCAAATGATATGTATCTTTCAAAATGTTCGGTACCCTATCAACAACAGGTCTCAAGACTTTATCTAAGAAAATATAAACATTTTCTGTCGCCCAGCCATCACCTGACACAATAGGCCTCACTGGTGGAGGAAGGAAGCCTTTGTGCATCTTAGGGAGGCCTTTAATCACTGGAATACGAACATGATCTTTATGAAAAAAATCATATGTCTCTTTGGTAATCTGTTGACACATTAACATATCGAACAGAGAATCTTCTATAATCTTATGAATATCATTCAGCTTACTCATTGTGATTGGTGCGTAAGTCTTGGCATCACTAAGCATGTCACACATGCTAGTAACATAATCTTCAGTTTCAAGAAGAACGATCCCTCCCCCTTTATCAGCTGGTCTAATAGTTAAAGTACTAGTTTCAGACAAAGATTTCAAAGAATCCCTCTCGCTTTTACTCATGTTAAAATATCTATATTTCCTCTTATTACTATTATAAAAATAGTCATATAAATCATCTTCACATAATTTTATAAAACACTCAATATGCATAGGCAGGAGGGGGGGGCACTCTTCATTTTACACTGATCAGGCATATCAGAAATACATGCATTAGGATGAATTTTGTCCTTAAAGTAAAGTTTCAGTGCCACATTCCTTCCAAACATCCTAAGATCTACACAGAGTTCATGTAGACTGCTACCTTGAGAGGGAATAAACGTAAGCCCTCTATTAAGTAAACTGACATCTGAATCAGATAAAACAAACTTAGATAGATTAAAACATAAGTTCTTTACTGTTTCCGACGACGCCTTTGTTGAGGGCTGTCTTCTGAGTACTTCCTTTTCCTTCGATCCCAACTGTTGGATCAACCTCTCTGATGTTTCTGTGTCTTCACTGGGAGTGGTAAGAAAGGACGGCAAGTGTCTTTATTGGACAAAAAGACTTTTGGTTTAGCTCCCTTTTGATGGTGTACCATCTGATTCCGGTTGGCCTCTTGGTTGGGTAAAGGGATATGAGCCAAAGAACCAGTTGCAGTAACTAACATCTCTTCAGGCGGGGTAATAAAAGCTCCATTGGAGCTAGTACTAGGGGTGTTTGTCTCTGTTCTTGCCTCCAGTAGAGTACCAACTACCACAGTGGTAAGCGTATTGTCAGTAGACGTGGAATGATGATGTAACCTAGCGTCGCTCACATTAGAATTAGGATGTCTCGGCCAAACAAATACATTGCCCAAGGAGAAATCTCTATAGTCTCTTTGTAGCTTGCGATGTTTGGTCAACTGTAACCTATCACTATAAGATTGTACCTGCATGTACAAATGATCCAATTTGTTCAAGCACAGTTCATTGCTGAAACGTTCTCGTATCTCTTGGTTCAAAAGTTCTATTTTGACTAGTAACTCTTCCTCTAACGGGGAAAAGTAATCTATGATCAGTTTCATATACCTGAAGCTTAGATCAAGATTAAGTTCTTGCCATTGTTTAAGTAGATCAGGGTGACTGTCCCCATACGTAGGCATACACAACACCCTCATGCCTCTGGGACAATCTTAAAGTGAATGCAAGCTTCCATATGCTTGCACTGCCAAACAAACCGTTGGTACTTAAACAAATCATTCTCTAGTTCCCTTGTTAAAGTATGAAACTGTTCAATGTTATCAATGTTACCGCTTTCACGAACTGTAGCTGGAAGCTGTAAATCCAGAGCCAATAAAGGATTGTTGGCATGCTTGGTAATATGGTACCATTTCTCACCATAAGTCCTCGTCTCCGGATTGAACGGTAACTCAGTTGAGACATTAGCCATTTTGTGGGGTGGTGCGGTAAAAGGTGGGGAAAAACAATTGCAGAAAAATACCGCAACACACACAGAGTCTCCACGTGAATGAGAAAAGATATATTGGCAAGAAAACACTGTAGGACTCACCACGAAAAAGATCAAATATTTAAGTCAAAAAGACCACAAATCAATCTTCCAAAACAGAACGATTTATTCCAGATGCAAGAAACAGGATAAGCGCTTTCGCGTACCACAATGTACGCTTCCTCAGATCTACATTCAAATAAAACCACTCAGTTTAAATACAACTAGAAAAGTTAATTAATTAATTAAACAATTATCCAATCTATCTATAAAACATATATAAAGGTATATACCAGTAATCAACCATTTCTTTCTATACAAAAACCTACAGTTCCGTAGATATGACTCACAGTAAAATACCTTATAAAACACAATCTATTTTGGATATACGATGCTCCTATCACTTTCTTAATATGTTTATACAAAGATAAAGCATATACATATTAATAAAAATGAGAATAATAGTAGTTATAGTAATAATAAAACAACTTAGGACCACATACAAGATAAAACAAAATATTGTCCTAAGTAATATTACATTAAAGCATGGTATATGCCTATGCTTAATAAATAAAACACAACAAAACATCATATAGTAGGAGCATAAAGCCTCATAAATGCAACAATAATAATAATACAAAAGCAGACACAAAGTATAAAAAAGCATATAAAAGAATACATAACATAAACAATACATAATTTGAAAAAATGCACGTTGTACATATGTGTAACATAATATACAAAAATGAAGTGAAGGCCAATGTCAGAGGTCTATGGCTGACTAAATTTGCAAATGACTGCAAATTAGGAGCTGTCATTAAATCCCACACTGACACAAATGTGCCCAGGAGGGGATGACACAGACAAATAACTGGTGTCAGAGCCATGGACTAAAACTAAATGCCAAGAAATGCATAATACCAGGGAAGTCATCCACTCCTACTAACTATCATATTGACAAAATAGCACTTAGAGTTGACCCAGTAGTCAATGACTTAGGGACACACATAGATAGTAATCTAGACTTTGACCATCATGTGTTTATAGTAGTGAGGAAATCCTTCTATGTTGCTCAAGTTATAAACAAAGGTATGGCATCTATGTCCAAGGGAGTCATTGTTCCACTGTATTCGGCATTCATCAGACCTATCATTGAGTACAATGCCCCCTTTGATAGGTACCTAACCAGGTATATCCAACAATTAGAATGTCCACAGAGGTTCCTCACTAAAATAATACAGGGCTTAAGTAAAATGCCCTATGCAGACAGTCTCAAGGCTCTATCCCTGTATTCTGTCTCCTACAGGCTTTTGAGGGGAGATCTATGCCTAACTTACAGGGCATTGTCAGACCCCACTCTGATGGACCTCCTGCATATCTACAAAACAAACAGCTCTAGAATTACCCATTATAAAGACTTAAACCTTGCCTGTGATATAAATAGGACTTACTGGAGAGACAGGTATGTATCCCAGAGCTTACCTCATCTCTAGAATAGGCTCCTCATCCATGTGAAGCAGAGTTCCTCACTAAGCCAATTCAAGTGCAACCTGGCAATTGGATGGGGAATTGGAAATTCATCCCTGGTTTGGCACCTATGTCTCTAATGGACACAGGCAACCTGTAAATGTTTCATCTCCCAAGCCCCTGCTTATATTTATCAAGGGTATCAGAACTTGTCAGAGATTTGGGATGCATGGCTAGTCTTAAAAAGGCCCTTGTGGTTGTTAGCCTAGTAAACACCTATGAACCAAGTAAAGGTGGATAAGGGAGAAAATATCCGGAATGTATACTATACCCAGAACCAAAGCTTGGTTATCGGTGACATATGCAGTACCCCAATCTGATGTCTGTGCCCTGTGCAATTTTATGATCTGACACTGCCATCACCTCTTAATCTGGAGAGCAAAAAAAAAAAAACCTGAAACTGCAGCAAAGTAGCAATCCATTTAATATAAATATAACCACAAATAATATATCAGCAAACATTTGTACTGCCATTCCTTCTCATCTGCTGATCATGACCTCTATAGCCTTACCCCCAGGATAGCCAATCCATTTACCCCATCCCCTAGGTACTCCTTTGATCATGTCATTTCCTTTCCCTCCAAGAATCTCACTGTCATCATTGCCAGATGGTTTTCTCTGTCAAAAGCAAGCAGCAAGAAAGATGTTAGACCACCTCAGAAAATAAACAATTCTAGATGTTCTGAAAGACCAGTGAGGCTTGAGATGCAATTTCAGACTCTTTTTGAAGGCTTCTTCTTCCATTTGAAGGCCCATTTTAGATCTCAGTGGCCTAAATATCTTCATGATAAATTAAACTTTTTGGATGGCCATGGTGCAGTCAATCCTTCCTTGTGATACCACATGGTGACTGGATGTTCTGTTTGAACCTCCAAGGCATGTTCATTGATAGCAGGATTGCCAAAGAGTCAAGGAGATTTCTTTGGTTTTAGGCTTGAACTAGTTCAAGACCCTATCCTTGAATTTCACTTTTATTCCCAGGATATTCAATAAATATGTATCATAATAGCAGCAAATCAGTAGCTTCAAAAAAAAAAAAAACAATATTTTCCCACATCTAGATGACTATTTTTTCTGCTCCCTGTCAGGTGGATCTTGTGTACAGGAAGAACCTTGATGATTTTTTTAATACCATTATTGAATTATCACTTAAGACATAGGCAAACATGCATTCATATAAAAGAAAACAAGCTATATGAATATGATCCTAGTTACAAACATTATAGATCACTTTTTTGTATAACTATAATCATTCCAGCATTACATAAATTGCTCAATCCCTGCCATCCCTTAAATCTTACACCTCCTTTAAAACATTCTCCATGCATTGTTCCCACAATTTCCATTTTATTTTATATAGTTTCCTCCTACCCTTTTCTTAAGATCCCTCTCCCAGTTCCTCTGTCTCTGTTACAATAGTCAGTACTTCAAATGCAGTTGGTTTAGACTTTGATTCAAATCCTGTACCTTAGGCAATTCAAATCCTGTACTTCAGCTCAAAAATATAATTTCTTCATTTGCACCTATTCACTCTCATAATATTTCTGACAGAATACTCTGTAGAGAATTATTGAAGTCTGCCAACTCATTAGTCTCCCAAAACATATGTGCCCAGTTATCTCTTTCTTCCCCATCACACCTTCAACGTTTACCATCTACCTGAGGAAAAATCTTTTGGTGTCTGCTTGGGGTATGAAAACACCTCTGCATACATTTCCAAGAAAATATCCCAAATTTTCTAGACTGTGGTGCATATTTAACAGCCATACATATGTCCCCACACTGTTTCTTTGTGAATTGTTTTCCAAGCTCCTTTTCCCATCTTTTCAAACCTGATCTGATTGAGTCATGCAGTTATTGTGCCTCATTTTATATATCCTACTAATTATCCATTTTTAACAGCAGATTCTATTCTAGATTCAACTAAAACTCTGTCAGAGCAGTTCTTTCACTTAGGATTTCTCTACCCTCTCTAGCCTGCAGTCTAAATGTCTTCTGGACCTCTTCCCTTTCTATTACCCCTCTCTCTCTAGCATTTTGCTCCCAATACCTTGGTTTCTTTGCCAGTTTTCTCCAGTAAGTTCCAGATCCTTCTTACCTATTCTTTGTAACCCTAATTGCAGTTATTAAAAGTTCAACCATGTAAAACCAAGAAATTATACCATGGATTCCAGTACCTACAAGGACTCACTTTATTGTACAAAAAAATAAAAAAGATTAAGTGCCTTCGTCCGAGAAAGTATTAGGACTTCCCCATTATTTGTTGGCTTATTTCTTAGAATACTTTCTGCTAATTTATGAATATTATATTCTGTATGGCTGTTGTTATTCTATTTTAGGATCTACATGCAAAATCCCACTCTCTCCTTATTTCTTGAATTTTCCCCCATTTCATAGGTTCATAAATGAATATTAGGCTAACTGCCCTGAAGGGTCATTTTAAGTTTAGCCAATAATCCAACATCATAATCAAAACCCTGTACTTTGTGTCTATAAGGTGAAGACCTTAACCCATACCTCTCAACTATCCAGATTTTCTCAAAATGTCCAGACTTTTGCCTCAATTTTTTTGTCAATTCCTCATAATTTTTTTGGTTTTCTGGCAAGTCACTGGGATGATCTGAGAAATTAAATTAGTAAATAATGTCATACATTTGAGTTTCAGACTTCATAACCTTTAGAAAATAAACCTGTTATTCTAGCAACTAATTTTATAAGATCTATATTTAAAGTCTTTTCATACTTATGGGCCTTTGTACCTCCATTTTGTCAGGCTTTGTCCATATTCCTCGGGCTAAGAGGCTAAGAGGCATGCCTTAATCATTATGTCACCCCCCCACCCCCATTATCATTGTTTTCCACTTTGAATTGTAGCTTTCTGGTTGTGGTGTGTATATAAGCCTTAACTTTGTAGCTCCAAAATATCCCTTCAAATCAGGTAATTCTAAACCACCTTGTTCTGTTGGAAGGATCAGCTTAGCCTACTTAACCGTTGCCCTCTTCCCCTCACAGATAAATTACTTCAACTTTTTATTAATTATTGTTCACAACTTCTGCTTTCATTGATAAAAATACACCTGACCTGTATATAAAACTAAAGGGATTAAATCATTTTCACTGCTTGTATCTTGCTATCCATATCCATAAACAAGAACTTCCAGTTTCTCAGTTTTTGTATTACCTTTTGTTTAGTCTCTTTTAAAATGTCATTAGTTGCCATACAGATTCCTTTTTAATGCTACTCATAAATCCTTCATTTTATTGTGTTCCCATAAATGTGGGTATTGCTGGACCAGTTCAAGTGTGGTACATAGCTTACAGCTATAGCCTTTGTTTTATTTTCATTACTTTCATATCCCAAAAAGACATGGAACTGTCTTAGGATGTTTCACAACACTGAGATGTCCTTTTCTGGTTTTATCAGGTACAAAATAATGTCATCTGCAAAGCCAACTTTTCTTGATTACCATACTAAATATATCCTTGAATTTCTGAGTACCTTATTTTCTTTGCCAGTGGATCTAAAATTAAAGTTAATAACAAATGGGAAAGAGGACACCCCTGCATGGTTCCACTGTTCAGACACAACTTGTCAGAGAAGTCCCCTCCACACACACACACACACACACACACACACACACACACACACACACACACACACACACACACACACACACTTTAATTTTTGCATCAGAACCCTCATATATCCTCCTAATAAACCCTATTATTGTACTGGGGAATGAAATACTTCTATTTCCCTGCTCATATAATCCCAACTTACTCTGTCATGTGCTTTCTCTGCATCAAGACCCATCAACAACAGAGGTATTTTCTTATACTCTGCTTCCCTCTGTGTTATCATTGTGCTATTAATGTTATCAAACACTTGCCTTCCCTAAACAAAACCATGTTGATCCATAGCTGTTAATTTTGGCAACGCATTTTGCCATTCTTTTAGTTATTATAGACATAAACACTTTATAATTATGGTTTAAAATTGAAATGAGCCTATATGAAGGTGGGTCTGATGTGTCTTTACCATCCTTAGGTATTACAGTCACCACAGCTTTCTTCCAGGATGCTGGTTCTTCCCCACCTTTTAAAATATTGTTAAACAAAAGCTGACAGCTCTTTATCACTTTCTTCCCCCTAGCTTCTGAAATTCCACAGAAATATCATCGTTGATGATTTTTTTTGATACTGTTGGAGTAACAGTGACCTTTATAACTCCCCCAGTCTCGAAGTAGTTTAGAGTGCGCATTGTATAACACATTATGTCAAGCCTTTCTTTCCAAGGATATGACATTAACTCCACAGCACAGTTGCTTCAGTTCACTGATTCCAGTCCACTCTTAGATTGTATGAATGCATTCCTGCTCTCTTTGTCAATAGTATTATGAGCATATGACAGCAGGCCATCAACTCACTATTTCACTATTTTAGTCGTAGTGCATATTCCAGGGGATGCCAGTTCTCTGGTGGACAGCTCAGCAACAGTATCTTGCTAATGCAGATGTGACTACAGTCTCTTTGAGAAGGCAGCATTCATCATTTCCTACTCTCTGAGACATTTTGCCCAAAGACTTACCAGGAGAAATGCAATGGACTTGCTATTTTCTGTTTGTTCACCTGGTAAAGGCATAACCCCTATATAGCTCCCATATATTTAGTCTTGCCTAACCTCTCTGAAAATTTTGAAATGGAGGTCTGTTAGTCTTGTGTCAAGAGCAGCCATTCCTCACTTTCACTCTGGTCTGAGTTCAATTTTTTTCCTTTTCTTTTTTATTTGTTTTCAACCTTTTTTGCTACCCACTGAAGACCATCAGCTGCTCCCAGGACCTCTTCTCATACACTGAGTCTACCAAACCCACCTCAGCCTCCCTTGGACTAAAACTGACCAATGCTCAGAACTGGTGAGAAGACTAAGGTACATGAGGCAGTATCGCACTCTGTGAAGGAGAGTTTTTCCCTAATCCCCTCCCTTTTACTTACTTGTTACAGCCCCAAGGATTTTATCCAATACACTTTGTGACATCTCTGTGTGCAATTCAGGCTGAGGTCTGCTTTCCTACAGTACAACACTCTTTTTGAGCCCCAGGAATCTGCCATAGATCAATCATGATGATGCACATGAATGCAGACCCTGATCCTGTGAAAGGGTATGTATATCCGTCCTGACCCCGGCTGCACTGTCAAGTACCTGAGCCATTAATCAGAATCATGTACCCTAGGCCATAGCCATGACTTTATCCCTCTCTGCCACTGATGAGGTAATTATCAGTTTATCTTAAGATCTGTAGGGCCTTCCTACATGATAACTTCTATCTAAGTCTGCATTTAGGATTCTTTCCCTCCATGGGACTTTTACTGTGTGGTAGAAAAGCTTTCTTTTAGAATCCTTTGCTCTGGGCATTACATTCTAGACATGGGAAGCTCTACACCTAATAATCACTTCTGTGAAGTGTATATCATTGCTACAGGCTCTTTATTTCAGGACTTGTTACCTAACCTTCCACAAAGAATGAGGTGGCAACTGGAAAAAAACTCATCCTTTATTTCAAAGTCATCACAGAATCAAATATGATCAGTCATTATATCTGCACATCTTTTTTCTGAATATTCTAACCATGATGAATACCTTCATGCTATGAATGCACATGCACAGCTTAAATTTTATGTGGAGAGAACCATCATTTTTGTAGGGTTAACCAGTTGTGTGTCTACTTTGCTAAGTCTAAGGTAAGAAAGTTTCTGAACTCATCTTTTCCAGATGGAGCTTCCTTACTGATAGCTGAGTTTAAAGTGGACAGTTATAATTCTTTTGTCATTACTAGAAGAGCTGCAGATCTCTGTGAGCAGAGTCTTATATAGAATCACTGCTTGTGCTATTTCTGTTACAGCACCAGTAGTGATTCACCTCAGTTTGGATATGTATTTTCTTTACTCCATAGCTGTATAACCGTGGAGTTAATATATATGTAAGAAAAGGAGGAAGAGGTTAAATCGCCGACCCACATAGGTTGCTTGAAGAAAAAATGCTGCATTTTGTTTCTTTCATCTGAACAAAACTACTTCAGTTGTGTGTCCTGCTGTAGCTTCCTCCAGATGTTACTCAATGTAAATAGCTGAACTTCCATATTGTTAGAAAGTGCTAGAATTCTGACATAACAAATATGGAGAGCTTCTTGGTAACAATCCCAGAGCTTATTTCTGTACAGCACCAGCTACTTCTACTGCAGTTTTTATTAAAGCCACCATGGCTGACATTTTCATAGCTGCAACATAATATTGCATTAAAATCTTTTTAGGGTAGTATAAGGTGTACGATATTTCCAAGTTAGGGCCATTGTCCTTTATGATGAAGTTTTCTTGATGGTAGTTACCCAGGAGAACTAGCTAAAGATGGACCTGTTCTCAGCAGATAAAGTAATGCACTTGCTAGAATGAGAGATCTATAAGAGTATACATTTTATCTTACCTCAGCACTATAGCTGAAGAACTGGAGACTGAGAGGTAGGCAATGTATGGTGAGAAAGGTGAGTTCCAGGCCACTTTGGAAGGTTTTATCTGCTGGACAGTCCTATTGCCTGCAACATCAGTCCTTAATGTTCCCAAAGTTGGATCTTCTTCTAACAGATCTGTTTTTAGAGAAGGTATGTAACTACTTGTTCTCATATTTAGAATGAGGAGGGGATATTGATATAGGGCAGTGTGCATCTGCATCCACATTTTGGCTGACTCTCAACCCTAATCCTACCTTTGCATGATATTCTACTGTTTATTGCAAGCTGTTCTTAGCTACAGTCCCTATGAAAGTGCATATACTGTTCTACTTGAGACTCTCTTCTCTTTTACCTCCACTAATAGTCATAATTATGTACTCTTGCAACATCCACCTTTCTGGAGCAAGGGAAGGCATGTTTTATGTGACAGCAAATACTTACTTGAGATCAACATCTCTTGGCTCCAGTAAGAGCATTTATTTATCACAGTGAAATACTCCCTGTCACTTCCTGCTATTTACCTGATATGGAAAATAAATTACTTCCCCTAACTGTATTTATAGAAAAAAAAAACAGTTAAACAGATATGTTCTTTGTGTACAATGTATCCCCTTTTAGAATTAGTTACAACCTTTTTATCACCACAATTCTTTTATAGGGCACATTGCACTTGCAGGTACTGGAAATGAGATCCTTGCATTAATGAAAGTTGTTTCTTATGAAATCTATGACAGGGGGTTAGGAGCATACTGTACCATTTTTTTGTGTTTAATAGTGTTTAGCCTTCTTTCTTCTGCAGCAGCAACTGATGGTATTCAAGTGCTGCATCGAACTTTTCACTTACTCGGCAGTGGTATACAGGCTCCTAACTCACTCACTTGTCAGTAGTATGCAGTCTTCTAACTTACTTATTCACCTGTGGTATGCAATGTACAAACTTACTTATTTACCGGTCGTGCACAGTCTCCTAACTTATTCACTCACCAGAGGTACTCAGTATCCTAACTTACATAAATGTGGTACACAGTCTCCTAACTTATTCACTCACCAGTGGTACACAGTCTCCTAAATTACTTAATTATCAGTGGTGCACAGTCTCCTAACTTACTTAATTACCAGTGATGCACAGTCTCC
>NC_056738.1:55871335-55891358 GCF_019279795.1 Protopterus annectens | reverse complement strand
AGTGCGATAGACAGACAACATTGCATCAGCTGAAGGCCCATGTTAGTATAACATGTCCCTGCATTGGGACACCATTACCGTACTGTAGATTGGAAAGGACACCATTGTGTTACACATGTATGCATGTCATTCAACACGTCAGCAGAAGACATGTCACACTGCATGTGATTGGCAAGGTCATATGCCACACATCAGGCCAGTGTACTGTAAACCTGTGCTGGTCAGTGGCACCATTGCAAAGTAGGTACAGCCATGTCAAACATGTGTGTACAGCTACATGCACAATGTCTGTAGACTCAGCTCAGGGGTAGGTGGAATAATGTTGAACAGACATGCACTGCTTTGGGGAGGAATGCAAGCTAGGGCTCAGGCAAACATAGTATTCAGTCGACATACCCTTCTGCTCATGTCCTCACACATAGCGGCAGTGGCCAACACAAAGCATCAGTGGCAGATGTACAAAGGTCAATGATGGTCTGTTAACATGTGGTGTATGTTACACACACCATGGCAGTGTGGTGCAATGGTGCAAAGTGCATGCATTGTGTTGCAGGTATGGGGCATAGGATACTAACACAAATGGTGCAATACAGGTATGTATGCTAACCACTACTATAACTGTGTAAGGTGCATGCTGTCTGCTATAACACATGCATGCTGTTGTGTGCAACTCAGGGATGTATGATAACTACCGCTATAATTGTCTAAGCTGAATGCCATCTGCCATATCACCTGCATGTAGTGTGTGTCTGTGTGTCTGTGTCTGTGTGTGTATCTGTGGGTGTGTGTGTGTCTTTGTGTGTGTGTCTGTATGTTTGTGTGTCTGCGTGTGTGTGTCTATGTATGTGTGTGTCTGGTATAACTTGTAATGTACAGTTCTTGTCTTCCCCTCACAGGTGTTGATGTAGGTGAGTTGCCCTCCTTCGGTCCACCTGATGTTAGTGTCCCCACAGACTCTAGCAATGATGATGATAGTATGATTAAGGCACAGGCAGGGTTTTCAGGGGCTGAATCTGTGCCATTGGTTGCCATTCCACCTGCATCCCCCTCATCCACACACACAGTTCCACTGTCTACACATGCCCCATCACCACTGGCCATAGAGGAAGGACAGTTGGCAGGTGGTAGCATGGAACAGTGAAGTGTGGAGACTATGGAAGGTGTGCCTGCACACCATGATCCCAGTCAACTGCCTGCAATGTCCCACACAGGCATGTGCCCAGCGCTGCTCGTAGGAGGACCACGTGCCAATATGCCCCTGCGAGACAAAGCACATCAGCTGGAGTCACCAGACGCATGTTTCAGGCTGTAATGGAGGCACAGGCATGTGCTGAATGGCACAAGAGAGAAGGTCTGAGGTTCAGAGGGCTGCTGTCCTTTCATTAACCGACAACATCCAGGCACTTGCAAATGCTCACCATTATCTTGCAGATGTTTTGGATAGACGATTGGGTGACATGCTGGGAGTCCTTGACCGTGGTATGTCAATCCTTGAGTGTGGAATGTTTGTGCTGGAACATCTGGTGAGAGGGAGGCTTCGGGCATGTGGACGTAGGTCAGCTACATCACCTGTTGAAGGTCTACGTGAACATGCTACTGCACATGCCCGCTCCTATAGTGGCGGTAGCAGCAGCAGTGCAGCTGGTGTTGTGCAGTCCACACCAGAACACAGCAGGCCTCTTGCACGTGGTCCTGGACATTCCCAACAGGGACACGATTCCAGTAGACATGTGTCATCAGAGAGTACCCAATCTGGACCTCTGCCTGGTAGTGCCCATGCAACTCCTGGCAGGCACAGGTCACGTGGCCATGGCCGGACAACGTGAACTGTGAAACCTGCCTTGTACAGTCTGCAGCTGGCAATAATACCCTTGTGCAGGCCAGCCACATGCCAGACCTGTGTGCATGCACACACACACACACACACACACACACACACACACACACACACACACACACACACACACACACACACACACACTGGAAACAAATGTAGGGCACCTCAACAAACACATGCATGACATCCACACATGCCCAATGATATCACAGGCCCTAACACACATACATGATATCATCCAATGGTGCAGCCTAGGCCACTGGCAAACATTATCACCCTGTGCATATGATGATGCCTGTGCCACATTCCTGTCATCCACACCATTGACAGGCAGCAGACATACAATGTATTACAGTTTTATAATGCATTTTGTATGTTTGACAATATGTGTCATGTGTAACAACACTAACATCATGTTGATCTTGACGTTCTGCCTTCCTCTTTCAAGTGTAGTTGCATGTGTTTGGGGATGTCGTTGTTTGCAGTTAGTGCCCCATATGTACATGTTGACTACTCACAGGTCTGTATGACAATATCTGCATGCACTTTGTAGCTTCCACATCTCAGTTATAATCTCCCATGTTTCAACTATGTTTACTGTTCTAATGATCCAAGAGCATGATAGCTGTGTAGTAAGCTACTGTGTTCAGAGCCATCACATCCATAGTGGGTGACATAACAGGTATAGTTACCTGGAGCGGGGAGGAGGTAAAAGAGAGGTATGGTGGATGACAAGGGTAAAGGCCAGTGGAAATAGTGGCTTCTCATTGGGAAGCAGTAATACCCACTGCCATGACAGCATGCAAACACAGACACACCCACACACTCAGGGATTCACAGACACAGTAACACAAACACACACAGTTGCCAGTGTTCGGATGAGAACCCCTGCCTATGTGCATATCATCATTATAGTACTACGCAATTACAAGACGTGCCACAGAGATTACACATGTACAGGTAGTCCGAATGGCCTAAGATCAAGGAATTTGACAGGAATACTACAATGCAGTGAGTGTATGTGGGTAGGGGGGTTCATCAGTAGGCTATGTAACAACAGGTCACACCCCAGGGTGTACATGTTAACAGGTGGTTATAATGCCCGTCTAAGATTGATGATATCAACAGAGATATTAGATTGCATGGAGTGGATGGGGGGAGGGGGCATTAACATTTCACTATGGTAAAATACAGCCTCACTCCATGGACTGGACAGCCATACACACACACACACACACACACACACACACACACACACACACACACACACACACACACACACACACACACTGTGGCATTCACAAAGATATACATCTATGTCACACACATACAGACACTTGACATGTGTGAGGTTCAACCACCTGCCTATGCCTTTCTTTCTGTACTGATGTCAACAACAGTGTTCAGGAGAGTGAAAACATGTGGGATGTATTCCCAACCATACGTGACATATATGGACACACACACACACCCACACATGCCAGTACTGTGAATCAAACACCTGCCTATCTCATGATAGGTATTACAGAAGTACAGCACTATCGCATTTGCTACAAAACTTACTGACTCTTTCCTTTGCCAACTCTGCTGATATATGCACAATATATGCACAGGGGAGGTATTACTGTTACAGATGTCAAGAGGTTTGCCTTCAGTGTCACCCTTACTGCATTCTACATTGTCCGTCTTCCACTTCAATTAACAAAACCTGACCTTAGCAGTTACACAGATTATTGAAGGAATGGTTGTAAGACACCAGTGAGCTGTCCTCAGTAATCATTCATCTGCAAAGTAGCCCCACCACTTAGAAGTCATAGCTTACTGTACTTAGAGCATATCACTATATACAGTTGGTAATGCTGAGGCTGTATTGCAACAGCATGATGTACTAAGACAACAGTCACTTTCAAACATCAGGTACTGCACACACATGGAATCTACACAAACATCAATACATGTACACATATGCGGTCTATATCAGTAAGTGCACTAGCAGGTCAAGAGGATACATTCCACACCTTCCCCACACCATGTGTGAAACATAGCCAAGCATTACACCATAATGGATGTTGTATTCATGTACTGGTAGGACACAACCACCTTCACTGAGTAGCCAAATGTACATATATGACAACAGCACATATCAGCAAAACACACACAACATTATTCCATGTCATGCTCCTACAAACTGCTACTTGACAGTGCCATGGTGAAGCCAGAGCACTGTAATGGTCAACAGTGAGCATATCATAATTGCCACACACACCTCATGTTTACTGGAAGAGTGCCAGCAATGTGCTCTGTTAGGCAAGGCAGTACATTCATACAAGCATGTGCAAGGTCTGTGGCTTGTAAACATCTCACCCCAGCACTTACTAGCTATTGTGGTACTAAGGCTAATATGCAGACAGCAGACAGCATGCATGGCTTGCAATTGTTGACATGGGGTATATGTAGGAGCTGTGGCCACACATGGCTGTACATGTCATGAACATATCACATGTGACTACTTAGGAACATACAGAGCAGAGCTGGATTTACCTGAATCTGTCAATACAGGCCTTGTGTAGGTCCTATGATCCTGTTATTTGGGTATGTTTGTAGGCATTGCTTTAGGTGGACATGTCTAATGACATACATGCCACATGGGGTGTTGTATGATATGATAGGTGTCATGGGTGACCAGTAGAGAGGGAATATTACCTCTGTTTACATAGATATCAAACCTTATGTACTGTTAGCATGCTATCTGCTATGTGCATGTGTGTAATGACTGTAGCCATCTGTATGTAGAAAGGATAATGAAAGCTATGGTAATGTATGTATGGATCTATGTAATCCAATGTAACTACTGTCTGTTTATTTTACTGTGGAGCTTTTCTCCCTGGGCCTCCGCTGAAAATGGACCCACGTCCAGTCCGACACTCCCGGTCAACAAATTTAAATAAATAAATAAATAAAAATAAATAAAAATGTCATTTATGTTGTATGAGTATGGGATGTACATATCCAAGGCAGGTACAGTTAGGTCATATCCAACAATGAGGGTGTTGTTTACTGGTGTACAGCAACAGTCAACTGTGTTATTGCTGATAACATCTGTGGGACCCTGGTATGTGTACAACTGAGCTGGTTACAAACAGTGGTATTATTGCATTGCTTACACATTATGCAGCTGTGTCTGTACATGGGTACTTTGCACAGTTGATGGAGGCCTAGATACAGTCCACCACTTGAAGATTATCTGGTGGTCTGCCATACTATGTCATACCACATATGGATGTGTGCTGGTAGTCTGGGGACAAGGTGGTGGATGTATATGAGGATACAACCTAGAATGGAGCATTTGCCACTGCCACCTGTACCTGACTCATCTGTGATGAGTTATGTCAGAGTAGTGGTCTTTACATGTGAGTAGCCTTTATGAATATGTGGATACCACCACCTGGAATGGTCCATACCACTGTTATGGTCCACATGTCTGGATCTGAGTTATATGGTGGTAGTGCAATTGTACACTACAGAGCATTCAGCCAGGTGTTCCTCACTACACAGATGTCAGTATTCCCTACTGTAGGTTCTACATTGAGCAAATGGATTACTAAAGCCACACATCTAGCACTGGTTAGCATAAGCATCCAATGCAATTGTCTTGTAGGTGTCAGGGTGTTATTTCTGTGTGTAGGACATTTGCCTTGGAATGTGGCTATATGGGTAAATGCAACCTAGGTATTATCCACACACACGTGAAACATGGATGCATGTGCTCTGTGTCGAAGGCTTGTAGTTCAGTCATGACAGCTCGGAATGACAGACCCTGGACAACCTCATAATAACAGCAGGACATTGGCTCATTGTTTTGGTCTAGCAGTTGCCACTCCTACCATGACATCACTGTGAGTGGCAGTAATGTGCTCGGTAGCAAATGCCTCGTATAAGGTGACGGACAGCAGCAGAAATTGTGTATATAACCAATGTGAGATATACTTAGGGTAGCAGTCCTGCTAATAATGGCAACTACTAACACAGCCGGGAGATGTCATCTTGACACCTGCACCTCAGTACCATTACACAATGTGGCTCACACATTATGCTTGCACATGCCACTGTTCCACGTATAATGCCACTGTCCACAACCTGCTATCAATGTATGCCTTTCAGGGCAGCAAGGTGTGTGAAATATGCTGTAGGTAGCATCCACCTGTGTGTCCCAGTTAACCTATTGTCTGTCACGTCCACACATGCATGATTGTGTATACTTAACATATATATGTCAATACTTCATGTACATGTATGCATGTGTATCACACAGCACAGACACAGATATATAATATACTCGCCCACATACAGGTATCAGGTAGTAAACCAGTATGATGCACATATATACTGACAGGTAAGATGTACATAGCTGTAAACCTGTGTGTTTACAACAGGAGTCCATTACAACATGTTCTGTAAACATAAGTGTATGAGCATGCACACTGTGGCCTTCTGTGGTTAGAATCAGAGTGCATCCCAAACAGCCCTATGCTACTAAGTGTATGAGCATACCCACTGCCACCTTGTGTAATTTGAGCCAGTGCATCCAACAAGCCCTTTGTTACTAAGTGTATGAGCATGCCCAGTATAACCTTGTGTAGTTGTAGTCATAGTGCATCCCAAATAGTCCTGTGCTACTAAGTGTATGAGCATGCCCACTGAAACCCTGTATAGTGATAATAGTTGTCCATTCCACAGATGGGCATACTCCAGTTCAGGTTCATGGTGTGCTACAACAATACCTCTCAGGCCTACCTATGTACTACCTGCAGATGATGTGTCTTGTTTGTGCATACAGGTTGTAATGGACTCCTACTTTAAACAAACAGGTTTACAGCTATGTACTTCGTGATTGTCAGTCTCCCTGTTGTTGTCCTCAATCATAGAAGGGCAGTCTGACTGTCTTGCAATGTGTAATCTCTGTGGTGCATATCGTAACTGCGTAGTACTGTAATAGTAATTTGGAGATAGGCAGGAGTTCTGATCCCACCACTGGCAAGTGTGTGTGTGTGTGTGTGTGAACAAATGGCTGAGCGTGTGTGTGTCAGCAAATGGCAAAGTGTATTTGTATCTGCATCCTGTCATGACAGTGGGCTTTGCTGCATTCCAAAGAGATACCTCCTTTTGCACTGGCCTTTTTCCTTGTCAACTGCAAAACCTCTCTCTTCCCCCCTCCCCACTGCAAGAAATCATTCCTGTGATGTCACCCAGCTCAGAAGTGGAATCAGAGTAAGTGTAATTGTATGTGTTCTGTGGCACATACCCCAACTGCATACCACTGTACTATTTACCTTTACACAGACAAGACGTGCATGCACAATACTGGCAAGTGTGTGTGTGTTTGTGTGTGTGACTACCCTGTAGCCAGGCATACACATGTGTAATGTCTTTTAGCACACCATGGTAGGCATCTGTGGTGACTGATGTCTATAAAGTATTATAATAGTTAGGAATGGTAAAGAATACACAGTCAAGCACGACTACAGATGGGTATGCTATTTTCCTGTGCCACTGTCGATCAATGACTCAGAAGTGGTCGCTGGGCTGTAAGTCCATACCCATCATTCCCCCACCCAAACTCCACAATCCCCAGGGTAGATTACATTAGCCATCATTCCTCACCCCAAACTCCACATACACAACAACCATCCCTTCTCTGGTGAACTTATTAAGATTTAAATGTTATAACACAAGAGATGCCTCTGTTTTGTGTACATGTCAACTCCTTTGGAACTCTTCTGTGTCATAAAGGGTGTTCAGACATGTGTTTATATATATATATATATATATATATATATATATATATATATATATATATATATATATATATATATATATATATATATATATATATATATATATATATATATATATATACACACACACACACACATATATGGCTATAGCTGTGTCTGTGTATATGTGTGTGTGTGTGTGTGTGTGTGTGTGTGTGTGTGTGTGTGTGTGTGTGTGTGTGTGTGTGTGTATATGTATATATATATATATATATATATATATATATATATATATATATATATATATATATATATATATATATTATATATATGTAGTTATAACAGTTGTACAGATGTAGACTTGTCTTTGTTTTTTCACAGAGTACAGCACATTCAAGGGTACTGTACATATGTACACAAAATGACTGTCCCATTTGTTTTCAGTACTGTAGAATACCTGTAGTAAGATGTGTATTATAAACTCCATGCAACATGTATGTAAACCAGATGGTTTAGTGGTACATCCAGTGACCTCAGTGCGCATGGTCCAGGGTTCAAGACCTGCAAGCCATGTTGATCCTGTCAATTAGGACTGAATAAGGCAGTTGTAAGAAGAATAAATGTGTTTTCGTGACAGTAAACAGCAGGTACAGACATGTACAACTCACAGTACACTTGAAATGCCTTTCTTTGGCAATCCTGCTGATGTCACCCACCTACGAATACCCCTGGGACTACTGTAACCCAGTTATCTCCATGGCATGGGCTGTAACCGTGTAGTGTGATAAACTAGTTTGTTAGTTGTTCTAATCTCAAACAGGCCAACTATGTGTGTGTCTGCCTGACAAAAACAATGCTTTTTAGAGTATGCACACTCTTTACAATTCACATACTCACCTTTGACAATCCTGCTGATGTCACCCACCTAGAAATACACCTCTGGGACTGCTGTAACATAGTATTCTCCATAGCACATGCTGTAACTGCGTATTGCTGCAGTGTGATAAATTAGTTAGATAGAGGTTCTATTCCAGGCCAACTGTATATCTGCCTGAGAAAGTAATGCTTTTTAGAGTATGCACACTCTTTACAATTCACATAACCACCTTTGGCAATCCTGCTGATGTCACCCACCTAGAAATACACCTCTGGGACTTCTGTAACCCAGTAATCTCCATAGCGCGTGCTGTAACTGCATAATGCTGTAGTGTGATAAACTAGTTAGGGAGGGATTCTATTCCAGGACATGCCAACTGCTGTGCATGTCTGTCTTCCTGATAAAGGAACAATGCTTTTTAGAGTATGCACACTCTTTACAATTCACATAATCACCTTTGGCAATCCTGCTGATGTCACCCACCTAAAAATACACCTCTGGGACGTCTGTAACCCAGTAATCTCTGTAGCACATGCTGTAACTGTCTAATGCTGTAGTATGATAAACTAGTTAGATAGGGGTTCTATTCCAAGACAGTCTAAATGTGTGTGCCTGTTTATCTCCCTGAGAAAATAACAATGCTTTTTAGAGTATGCACACTCTTTACAATTCATATAACCACCTTTGGCAATCCTACTGATGTCACCCACCTCTGGGACTACTATAACCCAGTAATCTCCGTAGTGCGTGCATTATAACTTCATAATGCTGTAGTGTGATAAACTAGTTAAGTAGGAGTTCTTTTCCAAGACATGGAAAGTGTGTGTGTGTGTGTGTGTGTGTGTGTGTGTGTGTGTGTGTGTGTGTGTGTGTGTGTGTGTGTGTGTTTGACAGTCAGAACCTGTGTGGAAGTGGCTGTGAGTTTCTAACCACTGGACATGTGGGAGAGTGGATTTTGTAGTTTTCCTACATGGTGTCCATATTATATGTCACAATGTCCACCTCAGGAGGAGTACAGATGTCAATCAGCCAAGGGACTGTGTTGGCAAGCCATACCCTTACATCTGGCAAAAGGCCTGGTGAACAAAGTATGCAACCCTACTATTATCCAGAATACGTTCTGAACCCATGTGTCATACACAAGCATACTTGCCTAGAATATCCCGCTATGTTGCTAGTACCCTGCACATTGATGACAGATAGTAGGCATGGTGTGATTGCAGTGGGCCTCAGAGGGCATGGCACCCTGTCCAGCAGTACAATAGGCACATAATTGTGGACAGTGTGCCTTCACTATTTTCCCCACTGGATGCCTGCAACATATGTGGTGCCATCAAATGTGATCCACAGAGGTCATACAATACCTTACACATGTGCCCTGTATGGACAGATGCCACTGACACCAGGGAATACCTGTATCATGCTATCAATGCAGGTGCAGGGTCAACCTGCTGTCTATAAGCAGGTCCTGCCACACCACACCAGTACTGGCATATCTGAGGACAACAGTCTGTGTACACAACATGTGCCTACCAAACCAGGTACATCTGTACATGTCACTGTACATTATTGTGGGACGTGCACATCCCAGGCAATGTCCATGTCAAGGACTATCAAACACAGACATGGCATGCATTGCAAAGCAATGGTCATACACAATGGTAACCAGGATGACAGGACAGTTCATACAATACCCATCTGTGTGGTGACATTGCATACACTACACCCCTGAACCACACTGCACACCATTGTCGGGTGGCATGATGCCAAGGATTACCCCTCACCCAGCCTTGTAAACCCATCTTGCACAGCCAACCACTACACACTCATGAAGCAATGCACACATGCATGTCAGTACTGGCACCTTGTGTCTGCATGTGGGGTATGATGCTCCCAACCACAGTCACACCCACTATAACTCCCACTGGCATACCGACTGATGCCAGACACGTTCACATGCCCTAGCCCATAGAACCTCCGGATATACACTGTGGTGCATGTAGTACCTGTGCATTACAGCAGTGTGGCAAACTAAGTAGTTAGGAAGTGTATTTGTGGGCCTGACAAAGTGTGGCAATGTGTCTGAGTCCCTTAGAGAGTGTGGTTGTGTTGACAATGACATCCGTTCATGTGGACAGCCATGTGTGCTACACCTAATGTATGTCTACTATATCTCTGTTGCAGATGTCGCTCACCAGCACACATATATGTTCTTAGAGCACACCAACATGTCAGCTTTGTGGCACATGGAGTAACTGCATGCACTTGTAATAGTAATGGCTAGTCAGACAGGAGTTTGAACCCCAGTACTGGTAGGTGTGTGACAGACGATGCTTAGGTTTTAGTCTTCAAGCCCTTCTCAGATGTACTTTGCCTCTGTCTGTCCCTCCCACATACCTTCTGGTGGATGTGGAGTTGTACACCTGCTCAGCAACAGCTTGTGTTTTGTAAGTGATGGTCATGATCAGGCGATGGCCTCTGTCCCTATTGCAGTCCTCCTCTAGCTGACTGCATGTGGAACAGCTGTGGTGATGTTCCCATAGCCAATTGCATGGGAACACAGTACAATATCTAGGAACATCATGTTGGAGTTTGCCCATGACAGTTGCTGTGAGTGGAACCTGGATCTGGTGTTTGGTAAACAGCATCACAGATGATATCTGGATATTCCTCAAACAACATACACAGTGGAAAATAGCCTAAAGACAGGAGGGTGATGTGCCAGACATGACTACAGCATGTAAGTGTAGCTATGCTTCACTGAGACTACTGCCAGTTTAACAAGCTGTGTGTGGTAATGGCTATTCTGCATGTTTTAAAACTGACAAGACAGTGCTCTGTTTGTGAGGGAACCCCCACCTGTAGGGCCATCTGTGGATGGTCAGTGTGTGGAACCATTTGTTTCCTGTGTTACTCACTGAACGCACATCTGTGAACTGCAGAAGCATAGTGTGAGGATTGCAGTCAGTACATGGTGATAGTGATGAGAGTTATTGCCATCACATCCCTGACTGGACATATGTCACATGAAACAGTGGTATGACAGTCACTGTCTGAGGTTCTCAGTGACATGCCAATAATGGGCCACTGTTCATAACTACACTCACAAGTCTTCTACACTTTGTGCAGATGTCATGCAGTATATATGCATGTGTTGTGCTCTGTCTGCAAATGTATACCATCTGTTGTGTTGGGTTGATGGTCATATCTATGCATGCTGTTATAAGTAATTCTGAATGCTGTTGACTATTACTAAGCCATATCTGTGTTAAAATTACAACACCATAAGCTGTATGGGTTTGGATGTCCCAGCAGAACCTCCTGTCCCACTTCAGCTGGCCATGGCACCGGGCACCAGCACATCTGGGGCCCAGCCTTGGACCTCTACCTCTGTTGGCTCTGCACCACCTTCTGGTGGAACCACCACTGAGGATGGGGCTTGTCCCCCCGGGAGCAGGTCTAGACAGGAACTTGTCCGCTGTCGTACAGTCCCGGGCATGGTGCATAGGGGGCTCAATAAGGGATTTTGAGGACAGATATGCCAGCTCGAGGGCAGAGTGTCACATTTACAGGGTGAGCCTGCCCCTCCTAGACAGCCCCCAGCACAGCCACCTTTGTGGCTGTTTTGGTGCAGTGGTGGCTGCCCATGGATGGGGACCTCCATCCCACTGTTTCCATCTCGGGGCTCATGGGCTTGTGACTGCTGAACACCCCTCCCGTCCAAGGTGTATTCCCCACATGTGTCATATACCAACCCTGTATGCTGTCTTGTCTGTCATCCTACCTAACCTATCCTCCACGTGCATACCTACTCTCCTTCCACCATATCCCACTCCCACCCTATGGAAACAAAAGGCCAATCAATTCCTAGAACAACATTTGCCCCATAAATAGCTGTCCATTTCACACACGTGTCCACTGGACACATGTAACCTTTTTAATATGCATCACAACATACTCCAGTTCTCCTCACCACTGTCTCTCAGGCACATGATCCTGGTATGCACATGACTCCTAAAGGTTCCAGGTACAAGTGATGCAAATGACCCCATTGTACACATGACACTACCAGTCCCTCTATGGTTACCCCATTTACCTTTTTTTGATGATGATGTCACACACAGCACCTTGCAAGAGTACTGTTCTCACATAATGATTGGACAGAAACCGTTGTGTTAATGTAAACAAAATGCACAGAGTGATGTATTTGGCCAATGTACAAATGTTTGTGTGTATTAATGACAGATGTCTGTCTGAGGGAGTCTTGATATTACATAGGCCAACACTACCACATAATACAGGCATTGCTGGTGTTTCCCTTTTCATTCCTTTGTAACGCTTTGTTGTTACATGGGATGTTTTTGATATATCTATATATATGAATGTATCCATATCTGGACATAAACACACACGCATACATCTACATGATGGGATACATTTCCTATACTATTGAATGACTGTGCTGGATGATATGTTTGTGATAACATCCGATGTCTGTATATCTGCCAGAGCTTAGTAGTAAATCGCATTAGCTGTGTGTGTGCAGGGTCCTGGTTTCGAGCCTTGCAGAGGCCGTTTATTTTGTTGCTGGGCAGAACAAGGCCATTGGATACGGAGTGATTAAGGCACATTAAAACAGTTGTGATCAGGTGTACGTGGGTTTGCATGTAGCTAAGCAATGCTAACCTCCGGTTACAGTTTCTTACACTCAGTTAGCCTCTACATTGCTTCACCAGTGTAATACTCGCATACCGGCAGCCAAACAGGCTTAAACCCGCTTGCTCCTGCTCTTGCAAATGCACTGCATTTGGTGTTTGCATCTGACACTCACACCCCTGGGTGGGAGTGAGAACTATGATATTACCTTGTGATGCCTATTATATTCGATTACATGCCTACAGTATCGGGAATGGCTGCCCATTAGGTGAAAGTATGTCATTTGACTGTACAGAATCTGCGGTCTGTCCAGAGTTTGATTCATATTATTGGTGTGTTCCTCTTACAATCCGCACCTGTCTGGCTAATACATGGGAACTGACACTCTTCAATACAAACAAGTAATTGGTTTTTGGAACCCACATCCTTCAGACAAGTCATGCTACTGCATACCTATTATTCTATCATCTTTCTAAGGTTGTAAGTAAAATATGTGCTTTCTGTCTCTATCAGACCTCTCAAACGATTGGGAACAAATATCAACTGAATCAGGGACACGTCATAACAACATCAGGGACACATTTAAAATATTAGTGCTACTAACCTGACACATTGACAGACTCAGAGCATATGAATGAATACACATTTTCTGAGGTAAATGATGTTTATAACTCTTAATTATTGTCATTATTCATTACGTGTAATTCATCACCTTTCCTCCAAAAGTCACTAGTTTTAGGAGGGATTAAGTGGGACAGAGTTAGAATTTGAGTCAAAATCAGGGACGTCCCTGGAAATCAGGGACAGTTCAGAGGTATGGTCCCTATTTGTTCCCCCCAATGGTTTATGTCCTGTCCAGTGGATTTGTATTAGGGGTTGAGAGGTATGGGCATAAGATATGCCCATTTTGGAATATTACTTACATCCCCGAGGCGGTCCTAATACGACTGCGCCAGCCAACACCTGCATGCCTAGGCCCATAATTTCATACCCATAGTTCTCCCAGCTGCCTCCCCTCTACAGCACTCATCCTTACTGTGGGTGCAAGTGGGGTATAAACACATCACTACACACTGCCCACTCTCCGCATGTTGGGACACATGTACGTTGTGTAGACCCATGGGTTATCAGGCTTGCACAACCTACTGGTCTGTGTACATCTACAGCCTGGTTTGATGAATCATTACAGGGACTGACTCCGATGATCATTAATTTTTGGGTGTCCCACAAGGGACATTGATGTCTTTGTTTCAAGATTAGACCTGGCAGGTCTCTCCCACTGGTAGTATCCTGCCTGTGGTCTGGGAAGCAGTGATGTGTTTACTTTTATTGTGTGTCTGTATGTCTCACTGGCCTAGCTGCGGGGGGGAGGTTGATGCTACATGTTACACGTTTGTTTATTGGACCCCTCGCCCCTGTATGCACGGCCTGTGAATGTATGTAATTTGTAACTGCTGTATCATATCCTAGCTATATACATGTGTATATTTACAGTCAAATATATATAGAGTTCCCCTCATGGCTGCTGCATGCTCCTGGTCTGCTCCCTCTCACTCGCACTATACAGCCTCTCCTCCTAAGCTTGCTCTGCCTACCGACCAAGCCCTCCTGGATTTCCAAGACCAGCAAAGTTCACCTTGTTTGCCTGTCTCCATACAGAGACACTCCTGCTCTTTCTCACAGTAGAGAGACAGTAGAGAGAGCTAGAGGACAAATACACAACTATACAGCCTCTCCTCCTAAGCTTGCTCTGCCTACCGGCCAAGCCCTCCTGGATTTCCAAGACCAGCAAGATTCACCTTGTTTACCTGTCTCCCTACAGAAACACTCCTGCCCTTTCTCACAGTAGAGAGACAGTAGAGAGAGCTAGAGGAACACACAAACATACAGCCTCCTCCTAAGCTTGCTCTGCCGCTGCCAAGCCCTTTTTGGATTTCCAAGACCAGCAAAGTTCACCTTGTTTGCATGTCTCCCCACAGAGACACTGCTCTTTCTCACAGTAGAGACAGTAGAGAGAGCTAGAGGACAAATACACAACTATACAGCCTCATCCTAATAAGCTTGCTGCCTACCCCCAAGCCCTCCTGGATTTCCAAGACCAGCAAAGTTCACCTTGTTTGCCTGTCTCCCTACAGAGACACTCCTACTCTTTCTCACAGTAGAGAGACAGTAGAGAGGTAGAGGAAAAATACACAACTATACAGCCTCTCCTCCTAAGCTTGCTCTGCCTACTGGCCAAGCCCTCTTGGATTTCCAAGACCAGCAAAGTTCACCTTGTTTGCCTGTCTCCCTACAGAGGCACTCCTGCTCTTTCTCACAGTAGAGAGACAGTAGAGAGAGCTAGAGGACAAATACACAACTATACAGCCTCTCATCCTAAGCTTGCTCTGCCTACCGGCCAAGCCCTCCTGGATTTCCAAGACCAGCAAAGTTCACCTTGTTTGCCTGTCTCCCTACAGAGACACTCCTGCTCTTTCTCACAGTAGAGAGACAGTAGAGAGAGCTAGAGGACAAATACACAACTATACAGCCTCTCCTCCTAAGCTTGCTCTGCCTACTGGCCAATCCCTCTTGGATTTCCAAGACCAGCAAAGTTCACCTTGTTTGCCTGTCTCCCTACAGAGGCACTCCTGCTCTTTCTCACAGTAGAGAGACAGTAGAGAGAGCTAGAGGACAAATACACAACTATACAGCCTCTCATCCTAAGCTTGCTCTGCCTACCGGCCAAGCCCTCCTGGATTTCCAAGACCAGCAAAGTTCACCTTGTTTGCCTGTCTCCCTACAGAGTCAATCCTGCTCTTTCTCACAGTAGAGAGACAGTAGAGAGAGCTAGAGGACAAATACACAAGTATGTAACATGCTATAGTCACTGCCTGTTTCTGATCTGAGATTATTGTCCTATCACTTGCCTGGTGCCAGTGAAGGGTCCCAACCAGAGAAGCCTGCAGCCTTCCCTTAGTACTAGGTGCCCCCCAAATATCTGCCTCATCCCTGGTGCATTTTCCTACACCTGACTTCCCATCCTACCTCTACTTTCTGTCTTCTCCATTTTCCTTTATTCTACACTCCAAGAGTCTCATTTTTCACCTCCCTTACCTCCCTCTGTTCTTACCTCCATCTAACTGATTGTTTCTCACACTGCCCTGCTGCCTACCTTCCTTAGGTGTACCCCGCTCCGTTCGCCCTGCGGGGTCACTCCGCTCCCCTACCCCCAATTCTCACCCACCCCAACTACATCTACATTTATACCTTCTTAATCACTCCCACTTCCTCCCAAACTACACTAACCACCTCCTACTTCCCTCTACTAATTAAACCACTCCCCCACTCCCCATCACATTCCTCACACCCCCTACCTTCACCACAATCCTTAACTACTTACTTAGCACCTACAGCAGTCCACCTTTTTCAACTTTCATTAAATATAACGCTCTCATAAGACACCTCATGACACCTCTCAACATATCCTATCATACAATAACATTTTCACACCCCTTTGTAACTACACTATACACTACATTTTAACAACAACACATCATGACTACTAAGTGCACATCATTCCTAATCCGTCTACTATTACTTCTCATCCTTACATACTTCCACTACCTCTCTCAACACAACACCACAAACCATATACCACTCTTTCACTCCACAAGCACTCTCCACCCTTCCCACTTACATTCATTTCACTCAATAATACCTGAACTCTATCCCATTAACTTCAATCTATTCTTTAAATTCAAAATAACCTCTCCTTATAAACTCCATAGTCCCTTCCTAAGCTTCAGTATACACAAATACCCAATAAACAATAGTATTCAAACTACACAATCCAAACATATTCGTAACTTAATCAAATACCTTACAACCATACTTCTAATCGGTGACATACACCCTAACCCAGGCCCAATCACCACTACTTCTCTATCCAAATCCATTCTACTAGCCTTTCTAAATGCCCAAAGTATAGCAAATAAAATCCCTAATCTTCACGCATGGCTTTTACATAACAAACCTGACATCTTAGCTATTTCTGAAACCTGGCTAAAACCTCATATAAAAGACACTGACATTCTTCCACCAAACTACTCAATAATCAGAAAAGACAGAACTCACAAAAAAGGTAGTGGGGTAGCTTTACTATATTCTTCCATCCTATCCATTACCCCCTATAACAAACTGATTCCAAATTTCTCCAATGCAGAACTACTGTTAGCTATATGTCAGCTAAATAAACATAAACACATCTGCATAGTTTCACTTTACATCCCCCCTGGCAACAATGTCTCAGTATTAGAAGATATCCTATCCTGTCTTTCTATCAATATCACCTACGAAACTATTATCATGGGTGACACAAATATTAATTGGTCTTCCATTCAATCCTCCACACACCCTATACATATTAACCTTTTTAAATACTCTCAGCTCATCAACCTACCTACAAGATCCTCTAAAGATCTCTCCACTGGCAGTACCCTAGATTGGATCTTAGTCTCTCACCCCCACTATTATACCGACAGTGGAACTCTTCCCAACTCCCTCAGTGACCATCTTCCCATCTTCACCAAACGTCTTCCATGTACACTACAGGCAACACATAACTATATTAGCAGTCGCAGCCTAAAAAACTTTAATTCAGTAACCTTCTCAGACTCCCTAAAATCAATAAATTGGGGCCCACTAAAAACTCTACCCCTGGACAATGCTGTAGCTTACTTCAATACTAATTTCCTAAATCTCCTGGATAGCTTCACACCCATAAAAAACAAAAGAATATGGAACAATACTGCCCCCTGGTTAACAAAAAACACACTAACTGCCATGCGTCTGAGAGACAAAACCTGGGCACGCTACCAAAGAAACAAAACCCCCTCTAACCTTAACAAATTCAAAACTCTTTGTAACAAAGTTAAAAAGCTTATTACTATAGATCGAAAAAACTACTTCTCCACACTTCAAAACAACCATAAAACAAATCCTCAAAAATTCTGGAAAGGCATCAACAAACTCCTAAAACCTGGCACTACAGTAAACCCAAGTCCAGACCCACATGCTCCAGATATCAATCTCACCACCCAATTCAACTCTTTCTTCTTAGACTCTATCTCTAAACTAACCACTTCCTTCTCCAATATCAACCCACCCTCTATGCCCACACCCCTCCTCCTACCCCCCATCTCCTACCTCTCATCTCCCATCTTTCTCCCTAAAACCCATCCCTACCTCTACCATAAAAAAACTATTGCAAAAGCTTAAACCATGTACTAATGCACCTGATAATATACCCTCATCCTTCCTTAACATAGCTGCTGAAGCCATCTCCTTTCCCATTAGCATCCTAATAAACCAATCTATCCAAGAAAGTTATGTTCCCATACTCTGGAAAAAAGCTTTCATCATACCTTTGCATAAAGGAAGCAAAAACAACGACATCTCTAACTTCCGCCCCATTGCCATCCATTCTCCAATATCAAAACTCTTAGAAAAATGCATCCATCACCAACTCCTCCCCTATCTCCTAGATAATAACCTACTAACCTCCACACAACATGGTTTCAGACCCGGCCACAGCAACATGACTGTCCTCATTTCCTTCCTAGAAACTGTAAATGCAGCTAGAGATTCTGGCTGTATTGTATCCACCCTCCTTCTCGACCTCTCTAAAGCATTTGATACTATATCTCATAGCCTTCTCCTTACTAAGCTATCTAACTTAAACCTTTCCCCTGCTGCTATCAATTGGTTCACCAGCTATCTCTCCCACAGGCAACAAGCAGTCAGATGGAAAACAGACATCTTCCCCTTCCTTGAACACACCCACTGAAGTCCCACAAGGCTCCATCTTGGGCCCTCTCCTCTTCAATATATTCATAAATGACTTCTATCATTCAGTTCTCCATGCCAAACTCGTTCAATATGCAGATGACTCCACAATTATCTGCACAGCCACATCCATTCCAATTCTCTTAAAATTAACCCAAGAAGCCTTCTCTGGATGAAAAACAATCATCTTGATCTCAATGCATCAAAAACCAAGCTTATGATATTTACCCCCTCAAAAAACACAACCATTGACAAAAATACATTCTCTATCATCAGCCAAAACCACACATCTTTTGAACTAGTATCAGAAAGCAAAATACTAGGGGTCCAGATTGATGACAAACTTACATTCAATAGCCACTTACTACTAAACATAAAAAAAACTCACATTAAACTTGGCATGCTTTATCGCCAAAATCAATTCCTCTCTACAACTACTAAGCTCACTCTGGCTACAACATTCCTTATCCCTTCCCTTCTTTACGGCACTCCTATCCTAACAAACTGTCAATCATCCCTTAAAACAAAACTGTCCACATGTTA
This sequence comes from Protopterus annectens, assembly GCF_019279795.1. Lineage (NCBI taxonomy): Eukaryota > Metazoa > Chordata > Ceratodontiformes > Protopteridae > Protopterus > Protopterus annectens. The sequence continues at coordinate 55,871,845 of NC_056738.1, read as the reverse complement.
TAATAAAATTGTAAAATTTGCCACTGGCCACAAAGCATCTACCCACCACTGTGTATCTCTCCACAAACTAAATGACTTGAGCTTCCTAACTATCTGTCCTTTACTCAGCTCAGTTTTGCCCACAAAATCATTTTCCAACCATCCCTCTGTCCCTCACTCACCTCCACCTTTAAAATGCACATGCCTCAAAGACTACTAAGATCTAATAACCAAAATCTAATAGAACTCTACAAACCTCTTCGCTCTCCAGGAAAAAACCTGCTGTCCTTTGCCCTGGCACGCCAATGGAACTCCCTTCCCCCCTTCATCCGCACTACTACAAACCTCCCAACTTTTAAAAAATCCCTGCATACACATTTATCATCCTCCTGGGAATGCTCCTGCTCTCATCCCTCCTAGTTCAACCCATCCCCTACTGACTGCCTCTTCTCTTAATTAGTTTAACATAAGTAAGCAACAACTCCTAATAAGTCTAAAATTCTACTTTTCCTTAAGTCTCAAATTCTACTT